>NC_091573.1:27700975-27703475 GCF_042767895.1 Penaeus vannamei
ATTATTATATGATAATGCTTGATGTTGCAAGTATAATGCTTCCACAGACCTTGTCATTTGCTTTGCTGAATGCTCATGCTACGTCCTCTCCTTCCTTCCTTCTTTCTCTCGCTTTCTCCTTTCCTCTCTCTTTTTTATTCTCTTTTTTTCCCTTCTCCTGGTCTTCTCTTCCTCTTTCTATCTCTCACTCTCTCTCTGACATTTTTTTCTCCCTTTTTTCCCTTCCTTTTTCTTTCTTTTTCTTATCCCTTCTCTCTGTCTTCCTCTCTTCATCTTCTCCTTCCCTTCCGCTCCTCCTTTCATTTCATTTCTCCCATTCGCTTTTCCTTACCTTCCCTCCTCCGTCTCTCTCTCTCTCTCTCTCTCTCTCTCTCTCTCTCTCTCTCTCTCTCTCTCTCTCTCTCTCTCTTCCTGCTCTCTCTCTTTCTCTCTCTCTCTCCCTCTCTCTCTCTCTCTCTCTCTCTCTCTCTTCCTCTCCTTCCCCTCTCTCTCTCCCCTCTTCTTCCATTCCTTTCCTTCTTTCCTCCCTCTCTCCTTCCCCTCCTCCCCCTCCCCCCTCCCTTCCTTCATCTATTGCAAAAGTGGGAATATTCACAATAAATTGTCCTTTAGCTGAAAAAAAGTGTTCAAAGAATATCCATTGTCGCTCATGTCAGACGTTCAAATTGTTCATCTCAACACGTCATCTAAATTGAACATGACAATGACGGCTTGTAGTCTGGCGCTTGATCGAGTTTTGAATGTCGTTATTGATCTTAAAGCCTTGGAGAATTAGAGATGATTTTAGGAGTTATTGATCTTATAGCCTTAGAGAATTAGAGATGATTTTGGGAGTTTGTTGGAGGTGTGCACGCTTATATCGGGGATGGGTGTCACTTGCGCATGTCGTGCTTCATCTGAACAATGAACGGGTTGTGCGTGTGCGTGGGATGGGGGGGAGGGGGGAGTGTGTGCGTGTGTGTGTGGGAGGGGGAGTGTGTGTGTGGGAGGGGGGAGTGTGTGTGTGTGTGTGTGTGTGTGTGTGTGTGTGTGTGTGTGTGTGTGTGTGTGTGTGTGTGTGTGTGTGTGTGTGTGTGTGTGTGTGTGTGTGTGTGTGAGTGTGTGTGTGTGCGTGTGGTTGTGAATGTCTTTGTGTCGGTATATCTGCGTATGACTTAAATCAATATTATTACAATACGTAAATTAAGAGAATGTGAAGACGGAAAAGAAATAAAAAACATTTGAAAAGAAAAAAAGGAAGAACGAAAATATAGGAAAAAATACCGACCAACATCACAAACAGACGTGTACACACGCGCACACACACACACATACAGAGAGAGAGAGAGAGAGAGAGAGAGAGAGAGAGAGAGAGAGAGAGAGAGAGAGAGAGAGAGAGAGAGAGAGAGAGAGAGAGAGAGAAAGAGTGAGAAAGACAGACAGACACAGACAGACAGACAGACTCCCATCCAACATAGCAAATATCGCATAGCAGAATGGATGCAAAAGAACGTGGATGTCACTCGCCCCTGACAGATGAATGGCCGACCTAACTGGGTGCATCAGGAGTCGTCGGGAAGGAGGTCGGGCCGTTATAGCGGGGGGTTGTTTGTTGGGGGAGACTCGGGCCGGGGAGGGAGGGGAGAGGGGAGAGGGGAGGGTGGAGATGGAGGATAGGGGATGGAAGGGGGAGGAGAGGGGAGGGGAGAGGGGTGGAGAGGGAAGGGGGTGGAGAAATGGAGAGGGGGGAGGGGAGTGGAAGGAGGAGAGGGGGAGAGGGGAGTGTGGAGAGGGAAGGAGGGTGAGGGGAGTGTGGAGGGGGAAGATGGGAGGGGAGGGAAGGATGGAGAGGGGAGAGGGGAGGGGAGGGTGAAAGGAGGGGAGGGAAGGATGGAGGGGGAGGGGGAGGGGAGGGAAGGTGGAGAGGGGAGGGGAGGGAAGGGTGGAAAGGATAGAGGGAGGGGAGGAAGGGGGTTAGGTGGGTGGAAGATGAGGGGGTAAGGGGGAGGAGAGGGGTAGAGGGAGGGAAGAGTAAAGGAGAGGTTACAGGGGAGAGAGGGGGAGGGATGCGGGAGGGGGATGGAAGAAGGGGGTTAGGGGGCAGAGTGGGGGTGGGGGTCATGGGAAAGGGGAGGTGGGAGGGGTTATGGGGGAGGTAAGTTGGTGGGCGGGTCGTGGGAAGGGAAGGGGAGGGGAGGGGGGGATTAAGGGGATGGGGTGACCCTCGCTTTGCCGCTTCTCCTCTCTCTGTTTCCTGATTTATCTTTCCTTCCCATTTTCCCCCTCTTTTCTCATTTCTTTTCCGTTTCCTTTCCTTTTTTCCGTTTTTTTTTCTTTTCCTTTCTTTCCTTTTTTCTTTTCCCTTCTTTCTCTTTTCCTTTTTTCTTTTTTTCTTTTCCCTTCTTTCTCTTTTCCTTTTTGCTTTTTTTTTCTTTTCGTTTGGTTCACTCTTCCCACATCTTCCACATAAACTCCAGCCTCTTCCTTTTCCCTTCCACTGCTCTTCCACATATCCACCACA
>NC_091573.1:27710975-27713475 GCF_042767895.1 Penaeus vannamei
TCCATTCTCCTCTCCTCCTCTCCATCCTTCCTCCCTGCCCTATCCCTATCCTCTCCCTTTCCCCCTCTCCCTCCCTCTCCATCACCCCCTACCTCACTCCCTTTCCCCCACTTCCTCCCTCCCTTCCTCCCTTCCTCCCACTCCTCCATCCCTTCCCCTCTCCTATTTCCCTCCTTTCCTAACTCCTCTCCTCCCCTCCTCATTCCCTCCTTTCCTAACCCCTCCCTCCTCCTCTCATTCCCTCCATCACCCCCCCATCCCTTCCTCCTCCCCCTCCCCACCTCCTCTCCTTCCCTTCCCCACCCCCTCTCCTTCCCTCCTCATTCCCTACATCACTTCCCCCATCCCTCCTCCCCCCCCTCCTCACCTCCTCTCCTTCCTTCCCCCATCCCCCCCCTCCTTCCCCTCCCTCTCCATCCCTCCTTCGCCTCCATCCCCCCCCCCCTCCCCTCCCTATATGTAATTGAAACATTCTTGTTGCAAGATGATAGCCAGGTCCTCCCGAGACAGTCTTGTGGGGGGGATGGGGGGGGGAGGGGGGGATCCTTCTCTCCCGCCACCGCCGTGTCCTGGAGTGCATCCCGGTGGAAGGGGAAAAGAAGGGGAGAGATGAGAGAGAGGAATAGTAGAGAAAGAGGGGAGAGGTAGGAAAATGGGGCGGGGGGATAGGAAGAGAAAAAGAGGAGAGGAAAAGTACGAAGAGACAAGGGGAGAGATGAGAGAGAGAGAGAAAGAGAGAGATAGTAGAGGAAGAGGGGGGTAGGGAGAAAGGGGAAAGGTGAAAGAGAGAGAAATTAGTAGAGAAAGAGGGGGGGGAGAAGTAAGAAAGAGATGAGAGGAAGAGAGAAAGAGAGAGAGGGCGAGGGAGTAGGAAAAGTGAGATGAGAGGAAGAGAGAGAGGGGAAAGTAGGAAAAGAGAATAACGCCGGACTATAGCACATCCCGGATCCTACGATAGAAGGAAAAAATAGAAAAGGGAAAAGGAGAGGAATAGCAGGGAGAGAGAGAGAGGGGAGGAAGTAGGAAAAGTAGGAAGGGAAAGAGAGAGAAAAAGAGGAATAGTAGGAAGAGAGAGAGGAGGGGAGTAGGAAAAATAAGAAAGGAGAGAAGAAAGAGAAGAATAGAATGAAGAGAGAGAGGGGAAGAAGTAGAAAGGGAGGGAAGAGGGGGAGAGAGGGGGAAATAGAAAAAGAGAGAGGAATAGTAAAGAAGGAGAGAGAGTGGAGAAAGGAACAACAGACTATAAAGTGAAAAGAGAGAGAGGGTAAAAAATGTGAATTGGAGAGGAAGTAGAAAAAATAAAAAGGAAGGGAAGGATGTATGCAGAGAGAAAGAGAGAGAGATGAAGTGGAAAAAGAGAAAAAAATCAGGGGAAAAGTGAAGGAAATTAACCAAGGAAGTATAAGATAAACAAATAAACAAACGAGACAAACTGACAATAAAAATAGAACAGCTGACATATTTTCCTTAATTTCTCCCCACAGTGACTAGGGAAAAGAGTGTCATGCAACTGCACGATGAATGCAATATCCCGAAATTAAGAAAATGAGATTGTCGATAGCTAACCTACAGCTCAGGGAGGTCCACCCACACCGCTGGCACTGACGCTCGGCGCTCTCTTTTCTTTTCGTTTTTCCTTCTCTTTTCTTTTCGTTTTATTTCCTTTTACTTTTTAGTTAGATTAGTTTTTCCTTTTTCTTTTGTTTTGTTTTCTTTTTTTTGTTAGATTATTTTTTTCTTTTTCTTTTATTTTGTTGTGTTTTGTTTTCTTTTTTTGTTAGATAACTTTTTTCTTTTTGTTTTTTGTTTTTGCTTTGGTTTGTCTTCCATTAATTCCTTTTCAATTTCAGAGTTTCTTTTATTATTCGTTTTTTTCTTAACTAGTTCCTTTTTTCATTTTCGTCTTTATTCTTTTTTTATTAAATTTTTTTATTATTTTTTTTTTTTCTTTTCTTTTCTTTTTTACCTATTCATTTTTCTTCCGCTTTATTCCATTTGAATCACAAGAACTATTTCTTTTATTTTTTCTCTTTCTCTCTTTCTCTTAGTCTTAAATCACTTTTTTTTTTTGTAATTTCTTTCTGGTAGATGTAGCAGTTTTTAATGTTTTATGTTTCTCCTTTCTTTATTTTAACAAGTTTTACTTTTTTTCTCTCTTTCGTTTGAGGAAGATGAAAGAGGAAGAAGTGTAAGGCTAAGAGAAAAAAAATAAAAGTTAAACGAGAGAGACAGACAGGCACAGACAGACAGACAGACAGACAGACAGACAGACAGACAGACAGACAGACAGACAGAAATAAAAAAATTTCTTTGGCGAAGAGAAGACACATCAAGAAAACCAACAAAAAGAGACATAAAGAACAACAAAAAAAGGAAAGAAAAGAGACATTAAAAAAAGAAGAAACAAAAAAAGAAAAGAAAAAAACCAGCGAAGACGAACAAGGAGGAGGAGGAGGAGAGAGACGGAGACAAAGGACAAAATTCATATTTGGCGAAGGGG
>NC_091573.1:27725975-27733475 GCF_042767895.1 Penaeus vannamei
TATTTCATTCTTTAGAGAGAGAGGAAAATAAGGTCTTTGTGTTTAACGATAACTGCCTTCTTTGTTTGTAGTTTTGTGCCCGCGGTCTCTGCTTGTTTTTCCCGCGCGCTCTCGTTTTCTATTTTTTTCCTCTCTTGCTCTCGTTTTCTTTGTTATTTTATGTTTATTTTTTCGTCTTTTTATTTTGTGACCTCTTTCTGTTCCGCGTGTTTTCGTTCTCTCGTTTTCTTTTTTCTTTCATTTTTTTTTTTGTTTCTGTATTCTGTTTTATCTATCTTTCTTTTTTTATTTATGTGTTTATCTTCTTTTCTCTGTTTGTCTCGCGAGTTATAGTTCTCTCGTTTTCTTTCTTCTTTTTGGTTTTATAATTCTACTTATCGTTTTATGTTCTATCTCTGTCTTTGTCTTCATATTTCTCTCTCTTGATAATAGTAATAACAGTTGTAATAATGATAATAACAATAACAACAAACAACAGCAATAATGATAGCAATAACAACAACTGTAATAACAATAATGACATTTTAATAACAGTAATAACCACCAACTGCTAATGAATACATGAATAATTAAATAAGTAGATCAATAACCTTAATGATAAGCAAGCCAATAAGACAGAATAACCTAAACGGAAGCGAGGGAGGCACTGTTAATTATACCTGAAGTGGCACAGTGCCAGGGGGGTTGGATGTGTACCCAGCGCTTTTCTGTGTCACGGTCGAGCTTGGTAACGGGGGAGGGGGGGGGAGGAGGGTGTATCACGTTTGTGTTGGTTTTGGTTTGTTTCCGGTTTGTTTGTTTTTTAATTGTTGGTTTGTCATCTCTTATTTTACACACACAGAAACGAAACAAAACAAAACACAGGAACAAACAAGCACACAGAAACAAACACACACAGCACACAAACAAACAAGCAAGCACATACACCCATCCTACAAACAAATACACACAAACCAAACACATAATCCCCCTCCTCATACACCCCCTCACCCCCCACCTCAAAAAAAAAAAAAAAAATCAAGCACTCCAAATATAAAAATAAAAATATAAATAAAAATCCACGACCTGACATCTCCCACCAACTCCTGTCACGTGACCCTCCTTATAAGGCGAACGAGAGGCGTTATCGAGGGAGCATTACGATAAGAAAAGTTAAACCGAGTGGAAAAACGTCGATCAGGGAAGGTTTTTCAATGTTATCTTTTGAAGTTTTGAATTTGAGGTCATTTACACCCTAAGAAAGGCAAACATTTTTTTTTCTTTCTTTTTTTTCATTTCATCTTATCGTTTACTTTTTTTTCTTTCTTTGTTTTGTTCTTCTTGTTTATTGTTTTTTTATCTTCTTTTTTATTATCATTATTTTCTTATCTCTTTTTTGCCCATGCTCTCCTTTCTTTCGTCATGGATTTTTCCCTGTTTTTCGTCACCTTTATATTTTGTTATTATTCTTTCTCATCTTTCTTTATTTCTTATACAGTTACTCTTTTACTATATCTCTTCTTCTCCTTCGTTTTGTTGTTCTTCATCATCATCATCATCATCTTCCTCTTCCTTTTTTCTTATTCTTTTTCCTCTGCTTCATCTTCCTCCTCTTCCTCTTCATCCTTTGCCTTTTCTTCTTTCTTCTTCTCCCTTTTCTCTTTTTTTTCTTATTCTTATCCTCTTTGTCTTTATCTTCCTCCTCTTCCTATTTATCCTTTGCCTTTTCTTCTTCTTTTCTCTCCTTTTTCTCCTCCCTCTTCTGTTATCGTTTCATTCGTCCACACATATATAAACAAACAATAAATAACTTCTTAAATATTCTTACTCACTTTCTCCTATTAACATTAACACGAAATTACCATTAACAAATATCTCCTTTTTAACCAAAGCACGTGACCAGGAGAAGGACGTTAGTGCTCTCTCTCTCTCTCTCTCTCTCTCTCTCTCTCTCTCTCTCTCTCTCTCTCTCTCTCTCTCTCTCCCTCTCTCTCTCTCTCTCTCTCTCTCTCTCTCTCTCTCTCTCTCTCTCTCTCTCTCTCTCTCTCTCTCTCTCTCTCTCTCTCTCTCTCTCTCTCTCTCTCTCTCTCTCTCTCTCTCTCTCTCTCTCTCTCTCTCTCTCTCTCTCTCTCTCTCTCTCTCTCTCTCTCTCTCTCTCTCTCTCTCTCTCTCTCTCTCTCTCTCTCTCTCTCTCTCTCTCTCTCTCTCTCTCTCTCTCTCTCTCTCTCTACCTCTCTCTCTCTCTCCCTCTCTCTCTCTCTCTCTCTCTCTCTCTCTCCCTCTCCTTCTCCCTCTTCTCCTCCCACTCCCTCTCCCTCCTTCCTCTCCTTCCTCTTCCTCTCCTTGCTTCATTCCTTGATCTTTCCACCTCCTTTCCCGCGCAAATTCTAAAACCGCAAGTATCTGCCATCAGGAGATTCTACCACTTGGTAAATGGGGGTGGGGGTGGGGGAGGGGGAGGGGATGGGGGTGGCGGGGTGGGGGTGGGGATGGCTGAGATCTCTCTCGACAAGGAAAAGGAGAGAATTTTCTTTAAGTTGCGTTTGCTGTCTTTGAAATGTTGAGCGAAGTCTGGATGTGAATATATTTTCATGAACACATACATACGTTTATGTGCGTGTGAAAAAATGTATCTGCGTATGTTTATACGTATGCGAACTGTGTGTGTTCCAATAAGTGTTTGTACGCACAGCTGATATACAATGCACAGACGAGGCTGGTTCAACGTTTTAGGAAACTTTCGAGTGTTCAGGATCTCTGGCCAAGTGACCTTTCCGTTTCCTCATTGAAAGTTTCCTGGATGAAGTCATTTCTGAGTTCCCTTTGGTCAGAGGTTACCACACGCACATAGACGTACACACGCGTACATGTACACATGTACTCGCTCGCTCGCCCATACGTATACATGCACACATACATACTTACGTGTACTTATGTGTATACATACCTACATACATACATGCATAGATGCATACATCCATACATACAGACGTAAATAAATACAAACATACATGAATACTTACATACATACATACATACACATAAATAAATACAAACATACATGAATACTTACATACGTACATATATTCATGCATACATTAATGTCAAAATCGTCATAAACATATACTTATATTTCTGTCTCTTTCCAGATTGGCCGTGGCAGTTAATTGCAGGTAAGAAAATACTTTCTACTGGTTTAATAGAACCCTAAACTTGTTTTTTTTTTAATCTATAGAATCCTAAATATGTGATTTTTTGTTTGTTTATTTTATCTTTCTACTTATGCATTTTTCTCTTTTGTCATTCCATTAAGAATATTTTTTATAGCAGTCTGGATGTTATATTTAGTATAACGAGTATTTGAAAAGCAAATATGATTCTGTTTGTCATCTTTTTGTTTAGAATAAGTGTTAATTTTACATAATGACTTGTACCTATCTGTATCAGGTGTCGAAGTCTTTTAAGATTGTGATGATATGTTGAATTTATTAATTAGAAAAAAATGCGATGATATTCCAATAAGAAAAATGTATATATATTCTTTCCAGAAGTATGATATCTCTTATCACTTCGTTTTCTCTGTTTTCCTTCTTGTCTGCATCCTCTTCCTTGTTCAAGCCATTCCTCTCCCTCCTTCTTCCTTTCCTCTCTCCCTTCCTTTGTAGCTGCACATCTACTATCTACTATTTTCCCTCTTTCTCTCTATGTATATTTTTTTTGTTTTTCTTGTTCCTATTCTTCTTACACTCTTTCCTCTTTTCGTTTTCCTCCTACTCCTCCATCATCACTACCACGTCCAATTCCTTCTCCTCCTCTTCCACCACCACCTCCAATTCCTCCTCCTCCACCTCTACCCCCTTCTTCCTCCTACCCAAACATCATCTACTTTTTTATTTATCTATCTTTTCGTTCATGTAACCCTACCTTCCCTGTATACGTAAGAATACACCGTGACCCAATTAACAGGTCGGTGTTTACGTCAGCCCGAGATTACCGGTCACTGCAGTATCTCCCCCCTTCCGACTTTATAGGGTGACTGAGGGTGACGTTAATGCGCTTGGGTTGATATAGGAGAGCCATAGGTACCTACTGTCTTGTTGGTCCGCGGTTACTTCCAAAAGCGTTCTCTTGTATGTATTCATTTGTGTCTTTTTCTCTCTTTCTCTTTGTCAAAATCTGTCTCTCTCTCTCTCTCTCTCTCTCTCTCTCTCTCTCTCTCTCTCTCTCTCTCTCTCTCTCTCTCTCTCTCTCTCTCTCTCTCTCTCTCTCTCTCTCTCTTTCTCGCTTACTCTTTCTCTTTCCTTCACTATGTCTGTCTCTCTATCTATCTCTGTCGCTGTCAGTTTGACTTTAGAAAAGTGATAGATTGATAAAAATAGATGGAAACGACGAAAAAACGGTGATGAAAACCATATATAACGGACATAATAATGATAATAACAATAATGGAAACCAATACTAATGATAACAAAAACAACAAGGATAATAATGATAAACCATAGTAATGATAATAAAAATGACGGTAATTACAAAAGAGGAGTAAAAATAACGAAAAGAAAAAAAAAAAAAACGGATCACACGGCTAAAAAAAGAAAAGAAAAGTAGGACAAAATCGATGCAATTCCTAACTGTTCCCAAGATTTACGACCTTCTCCTCGCATCCAGCAAGCTCACCCACTCACTCAACACAGACATGTATATGAAAATCAGGGCCTTGGGTTGGTATGTGAGATAAGGCGGGGGAGGGGGAGGGGGAGGGAGGCAGATGTCAGATGGAGAGTAGAGTCTATATTAAAAGTCGAGGATGATACATTTTATATAAATCAAGAGGGATGGATAGGGTGATAGGTAGTTGTAGAGAGATAGATAGATAGATAGATGAAGGTAGAAAGGTTGATGTATACTTATATAAAGATAGGTTGAAATATACCTTTATAAATATAGATAGATACATAAAGATAGATTAATGTATACATTTATAAAGATAAATAGATATATAAAGATAGATATGTACCTATATATATAGATGGATTAAGTCTACATAAAAGACCACAAACAATACATTTTATGTGGAATTGGTGAAATATTAAAGACAGTGTTCATATGTAGGCCGTTTCGAAATTATGTAGGATGGAAAAGATATTTGAAGATTATGTAGGCTGGAAAATATTTAGGAATTTGTCTAGTTTTTTTTTTTTTTTTTCTTAATATATACAATGACATGGGCTTGCCAGAATCTCCTTGTCGGCATAAAGAGTTATTGGAAATAGATAGGAAATGAAAGGAAGAAAATGACTTTGCGAATGTGCATTATGATTTGCAATGCATAATTGTCATTCTTTGGGGTAGAAGGGGGGGGGGGGTGGAGAATGTATTTTCACATGTCGTGTTTTCAGGTCTATAATTGACATTTCTGATGTTCTAGATAGATGTGTGGATAAATGAATATGTGTCTATATGTGCATGCAGGCATCCGTACGTACGCATACGTACAGACTCATGCACAAGGGGAGAGAGAGAAGGAGAAGGAGAGAAAGAGAGAGAGAGGGAAACAAAAAGAAAAAGAAAGAATGTAAGAAACAATAACAAAGCAACAAAAAACAAGAAAATGAAACAGCAAAGCAAAATACCCCCCCCAAAAAAAAAAAATAATAAAAAATAATAATAATAATTTTGAAAATAAATAAATAGATAAAATTATATAAATAAAAATAAATAAATAGATAAAATAATAATAATCAAAATAAATAGATAAATAAATAAGATAAATAAATAAATGAAATAAAGAATGCCATAAGAATAAATAAATATGCCATCGACAGCGCCATAATAGACACAGAAGGGAACAGCATTCCATAAGAGACGAGAACGCGCTGCCTTACAGCATGAGAAATAGAGGGGAAAGTGCGTCTTTTAACATAGAAGGAGGTGTGCGCAGGATCGCAGGTAAGGAGATGCTGAATGGATGATTGAGGAAGAAGAGCGGAGAGAAGATAGGTAGAGAAGAAGGAAGAGGAGTGTAGAGAAGATAGGTAGGGAGAAAAGGAAGAGTGAAAATCCTCCTCCTCCTCTTTCCTGTCTTGTTTCTCATCCTCTTCTTCTTCCTATTCCTCCTCCACTTCTTCCTCCTCCTCCTCCTCCTCCCCGTCCCCCTCCTCCTCCTCCTCCTCCTCCTTCTCCTCCTCCTACTCTTCCTCCTCCTCCTCTTCCTCTTTCTCCTCCTCCTCCTCATTCCCACCCTCCTCTTCTTCCTCCTCTTTCTCCTACCCCTCATCCCCATCCTCCTCATCCCCCAATTCCTCCTCCTCCTCCTCCTCCTCCTCCTCCTCCTCCTCCTCTTCCTTATTATCATCGTTGTTTCCTCCTCAGGAAATGTCTCGAGCCGCCAATTATTTCCTGCTCTATTTCCTCTCCTCTTCCTCGTTCTTCTTCGGTTATTTCTTTTAGTTCTTTTGGATTTCCCTTTGCTGTGTGCCTCCCATCTCCTTCTAATATTCTCCTTTGCTTATCTTCCTCCTATTATTATCATTATAGTAGTGATTATTATAAATTATATTTTTATTAGTATTATTGATGTAATTATTGTTATTATTATTGTTATTGTTGTTGTTATTATTATTATTATTATTATTATTATTATTATTATTATTATTATTATTATTATTATTATTATTATCATTATCATTATCATCATCATCATCATTATTATTGTTGCTATAACTCTTTATTTTTATTATTATTATAATAAAATAGTGATGATGATCATCATCATCATCTTATACACAGATACATAGATGGATAGATAGAAAAATATGATATAATATATATATATATATATATATATATATATATATATATATATATACATATATATATATATATATATATATATATATATATATATATATATATATATGTATATATATGTACATATATATGTGTATGTATGTATATATATATATATATATATATATATATATATATATATATATATATATATATATATATATATATATATATATATATATGATATAGAATAAATACAAATGAATGTATAAGTATGTGAATATTTATATATATCATTTTTCGAGAGAGAGAGATCGCTTCCTGATGCACGGGTCTGTCTCCCGTAATTCCACGCTCTCCGTATCAACTTGGTGCACGAAAGCGGATCAGGAAATGAAAAGGAAAGAGAGAGGACGCTGCATCGAGACACTCACACCGTGCCACATCATTAGATCACTTGTCTCTTGCCATTTTCTCCCTCTGCAATGTGCGAGATGAAAGTCTCAATGACAACGAATCGCAACGGATAACGACGCAAATAACGCATAACGAAGAACAGATAACACGAAGGGGACTTGGCATAAGTAAAGGAGGCTGCAGACAACATACCCAAACACGCCCAGATCTCTTGCAATTGCATTCCTCGTTGTGCAATGGCGGAAACGGGCGATCGAGAGGCAAACCTTGGATCTTGTTGCAGAGAGGGGGTGGGGGTGGGGGGAAGGGTAGGGAGGT
>NC_091573.1:27743475-27748475 GCF_042767895.1 Penaeus vannamei
ATCCACATCAGCAAATAAAAGCGAAAAAAAGAACAAAAACAATGTACGTGAATGCATAATGTAGGAGTTAATTTTACGCCTGTTACCCCCCTTATTCTGTCTCCCAACCCAAACTTTTTACGCCCGTTACCCCCTTCTTCTGTCTCCCAACCCAAACATTCCAATCCCACAACACACGGCGTAAGGTGTGACGTCACAGCAACTCACGATGTCCCACGATCAACAAAAGCGCATCGGCTCGCGTCCGTTAAGAGGTCGTAGATCCTCTGTTCGCCCTTGTTAATCCCCTTTTCTGTCTTCCCGCGATTTCTCCAATGACCGTCGTTACTCCTTTGTTTATTTGGGGTGGAGGTTCAATTAGGTCTTTATATCTTTTAGGGGTTTTATTTAGCTGTTTGTACCTTGGGTTCAATTAGCGGTGTAATACCTTTTCTTGTTTTTTTTCCCTTGTATCGCGAGGCCACACAGTCTGAACTTCGTGACTGGGAACATGAAACGAGTTACTTCTCTTATTTTTCCCGAAAAATGTCAGGGTCTTCCGACGAAATTCTGTCCGGGAAACGTTTCCTTATAACGGTATTTAATTGGCGGGATTGCTGTGCCGTATCAGGACATGTTATCTTTCGTTTTTTAATTATTGTTTGCTTGGAGTATCTTTTGTGTATATAATAAAGTAATTTGATTTACGCTCGTTTTCTTTCAGTGTAATTTTCGATGAGGATATGTTTGTCTGTTTGTTTGTCTTTGAGAAGATGACTCTGTATGCCTTTGAATCTCTCTTTCCGACTCTCTCTCTCTCTCCCTCTCCTTCCCTTCCTCCCTCCCTCAACCCCTCCTTCCCTCTCTCCCTCCCTCCCTCCCTCCCTCTCCCCTCCCTCCTTCCCTCCCCCTCCCTCCCTCCTTCCCTCCCCCTCCCTCCCTCCCTCCCTCCCATGCTTTTACTCTCCCAGACTATCTCTCTATCCATCACTGTGTCAACATCCATCTCTTTATTTCTCTACCAGACTGTCTACCCCTCTTCCTGTCTTCGTATCAGTCTGTATCATGTCATTATCATCTCGTTTATCGAAGCATCTCTCATTCATGTCGTGTGTTTGATTCCACCTTGATAACGCGGAGGAAATTTAGTTGTTCCTGTGATTCATACTCTTGTGATATAACCCCCCCCCCCACCCACCCATCCCCCTCTTTCACTCTCTTCATATAACTTTCTTTTTTCTTTTTTTTTCTTTTTCATTCTTTCTCTTTCTCTTTTTTCATTTTCATTCTTTCTCTTTCTCTCTTTTTTCTTTTTCATTCTTTCTCTTTTCTCCTTTTTATTTTATTCTCTTTTTCTTTCTCTCATTTTCCTTTTTTTCTCTTTCTCCCTTTCTTTCTTTCTTTCTTTCTATATTCTCTATTCTCTATTCTCTCTCTTCTCTCTCTACTCTCTCTACTCTCTCTCTCTCTCGGTTTCTCTCCCTTGCTCTCTCTCTCTCTCTCTCTCTCTCTCTCTCTCTCTCTCTCTCTCTCTCTCTCTCTCTCTCTCTCTCTCAAAAGTCGTGACGCTGAGATCATATCCCGTGAACTTTACCATACGCCGTGCAGTTTATTTCCCACATTGCTTCGTCTGTCTTTTTTTCTTCTTCGCCATTGAACTCTCGTGACCTTTTCTCTTCGCCAGAACGGTAAGGTTTTCCTTATTGATTCGCTCGCTTGTCGTTGTTCGCGGGGAGGGGAGAGGGGGGTAGGGGGTAGGTTGTGGTTGATTCATGGGGAGAAAGGGGAGGGGGTGGAGGGGATGAGGGGAGAGAGGGGAAGAGGTGGGATGAAGAAGGGGGGTGGGGAGGAGACGGAGGGAGGGGAATGGGGGGCATGGAAGGGGAATTGGGCATGGGGTTGAGGGGGTATGGGTGGGGATGGAGAGGGGAGGGGAAAGTGGGAATAGGGAAGGGGAAGGGTGTAGGTGGATAGAAGAGGAAAGGAGAGAGAGAGGAGAGAGAGAGAGAGAGAGAGAGAGAGAGAGAGAGAGAGAGAGAGAGAGAGAGAGAGAGGGGGAAGGGTGATGGAGGGGAGAGGCAGGAGGAGAGACCAAGAATGAAAAGAGGAAGGAGGAAGGAGAAGGAGAGAGGGGAACACGGAGAGAGAAGTGGAAAGGGGGAAGAACGAACGAGAATATAGGAGGAGGGAGAACGAGAAGATTTATGGGTATAGAGAGAGAGCAGAGGCAGGGAGGGGGGGTTATTACAGAGGAAGGAGATAGGGAGAGTTGGAAGTAGGGGGTAGGGAGAGAGGGGAGGGGTGGAGGTAGGGGGTAGGGAGAGAGGGGAGAGGTGGCGGTAGGGAGGTAGGGAGAGAGGGGAGGGGTGGAGGTAGGGGGTAGGGAGAGAGGGAAGAGGGGGGGGGTTAAAATGCTCTGGTGAAAGTGGATACTCTGGCCCGCGGATTAGCTTTTGGCATCATGGGAGGGTTGGTGTCACTCGTCATGTCATGTCATGTCATGTGCTGGAAGTGATCGTGCAGGATCCAGTTTCTCATATTTATTTCGTTATTCTATTAATTCCATTTGTGTATCTTATATGTTTTAGGGCATAATATGATATAAAAACTCGTCTTATTTTCATTATATCTTGTTTCATTCTTCTTTTCCTTCTGCCTTTGCTATCCTCCGCTCTCTCTTAATTTTAACTAGCAAATATTATTTTCTGGATCCAATTTCTACGCGCCATAAAGCCATACCATAAAAGAATATGCAACCCTCTTTATAACATCAAATTTTGCAACAGAATTTGACCTGTCTTTAGCATCAGGGATATTAAATAACCTCCGTGAATAAACATCAGATGTGCGCGCAACCCGACTGTCATTTTTTTTTCTTTTCTTTTCTTTTATTACCGCCATCTGTTGGTCGTACTTGGAAAATATAGGTTATCTGCGGGACGGTTGCCTTTTGTGATGTTTTGTTTATATGCGCGTGATACACTTTGAGAAATGGGCGGGGAAAAAATAGGGAAAATTTTGCAATTTGCTTTTTTATTACGGATTTCCTTTTTTCTACCATTTGCTTGTTGTTTTCTCTCTCTCTCTTCTCTCTCTCTCTCTCTCTCTCTCTCTCTCTCTCTCTCTCTCTCTCTCTCTCTCTCTCTCTCTCTCTCTCTCTCACTCTCTCTCTCTCTCTCTTTGCTTTTATTTTCTTTTTCTTCCTTGAATTTCCCCTCTCCATCTCTGGCGCGTCGGCGTCCATGGCACAGTTGGTGAGAGCGAGTGAGAGCGGCGCCACGACTCCATACCCGGAGTGCCAGTGTGAGAGAGTGCCAGGTCTGTCTACCGCGCCATCTGGAGTCTGACAGGCTTCCAGGGCGAGGTCAAGAGAATTTTCTCCGAGGTTTGATTTCGCTTTTCTTCTCTCTCTCTCTCTCTCTCTCTCTCTCTCTCTCTCTCTCTCTCTCTCTCTCTCTCTCTCTCTCTCTCTCTCTCTTTCTCTTTCTCTTTCTCTTTCTCTTTCATTCTTTCTATCTGTTTGTCTGTCTCTTTCTATTTCGATAGCACTTATAAGAGAGAAAGAAGGGAAAGAATGTGAGATTGGAAAGGAAGAGTTGGAAGGGGAAAGGAGGGGAGAGAATTAGAATAGGGGGGTAGAAAAACGAAAGGTAAATGAGCAAAAGAGAAAGCAAGAGAAACAGACAGATAAATACATAATTAGAATCACAGAAAAAATAACAAATAGAAATCAGAACCACGGAAAAAATAATTGAGAAGAAAAAGCAAATGGGAACGAGAGGGCCGAGAGATAACCTCAAAAGAGCCAAAAGACGAAAGAGAGTTGGATGCTCCTGAAAGCGGAATGACATTGAACCGTCTGACCCGATGGCTTAATGGCTGCAATCAGCTGCAAAATCATTGTTGCAAGCTGTCTCTAGTTCTCGCTATGATGCCTGATTAGGGAACGTTCAATGTCACTATATAAACGAAACAATGAACCGCGAAGTCGTCTTTCATTCCTTAAATTTAGGTTGATGCTCGTTTGTTTTTTTCGGAGGGTTTGGCTTATTTTGTAGGTTCACGCGTGACTGTCATATTGTTGTTGTTGTTTTACTAGGTTGATACTTGTCTTCATTTTATTATTTTTTATTTATGCTTTTTGTTTTCTTTTTGAGAAAGTGATCTGTGTACACGTTTTCCGTACCTTTGTAAGCGTTTGTTTAATAAATTTCGATCAATATGCGTTAGTCCTTTGTTTTCGTTTTCTGTCTTGGTTGGTCGTAAGTTTTAATATTTTTTTTATATAGGTTGATGCGTACATTTCCTTTTAATAGTATATATCCGTTTGGCTTTTGTTTTGTTTTTGTTTCTTGCCTTTGTGCTTTGATTTCTTTTTTATACGTTTTCATACATATATTCATTTCTTCTATATACATTGGTCTGTCTTCGTCTAGTCTGATATGTGTTATTTTTTGTTTTTGTTTTCTCTTTTATTAGGTTCTACGCTTTTGTCGTCTGTTTTATATGTATTTATATTTACTGTTTATAGGGTTTTATGCATTTATCCTTTGTTTCATATAGATTTACATGTTTATGTGTTTTATGTTATTTTATATAAATCTTTAAGGGGTATTTTTTTTTTTTTTAGTGTTTAGGATAATTACCTAATTTGAACAACATACGTTGCAAACTTGCATTATGCGGTTGTGGTGGGAATTCCGGGAACATATTTGCAAAGGTATTTATGAACAAAGGTAATAATAGTAGACGTCATGATTTAAATGTGTCAAGGTTTTTGTAATAATCCATATTGTTAGCGTCATTAGTGATGAGAATGATAATGAAATTTTAAAAAGAGATGAAAGGAAAATGGAAAATGTCTGGTTAGAAAATCGGATTATTATTTATGAATGGATGGGGATATGAAAATAGATACGTAAATCTATCCGTAAACTGATGGATAGACGTTTTTTTTCCTTTTCTTTGTTAATTTGATGAATAGATGTATTTTCTGAAATCGTTGGTGAATAACTCACAAA
>NC_091573.1:27750975-27782398 GCF_042767895.1 Penaeus vannamei
ATATTGCTCTTTCTCTCTCTCTCTCTCTCTCTCTCTCTCTCTCTCTCTCTCTCTCTCTCTCTCTCTCTCTCTCTCTCTCTCTCTCTCTCTCTCTCTCTCTCTCTCTCTCTCTCTCTCTTTCTCTCTCTCTTCTCTCTCTCTTCTCTCTCTCTCTTTCTCTCTCCCTTTGTCTTCCTCTCCCTCTCTCTCTCTCCTCTCTCTCTCTCTCTCTCTCTCTCTCTCTCTCTCTCGTTGTCTCTCCTCTCTCTCTCTCCTCTCTCTCTCTCTCTCTCTCTCTCTCTCTCTCTCTCTCTCTCTCCCTTTCTTTTCTCCTCTCTTTCTCATCCTCCACCACCACACATAAGCTTCTCCCTCCCTCCTTCTCCTTCTCCCTCTCCCATCATCCCATCCCACCCCTCCCTTCCCCTCCCCCGCCCACACGAAGGAGCAACGGCCGAGAAAAAGGTCATAGGCCTATTCAGTGGTCCGGCTGCGAGATAAGGTCAAGAATGAGGCTATGGTGATTTTTGTTTCTTTTTTTTTGTTAAAGTTTTTTTTTTGCATATTGCGAATGCTATTATTATTATCATTATCACTATTCTTTCCATCGTTATTTTATATATTTTAAGAATTATTATCGTGTCTGCTGTTCGTATCATTGATATTATAATTATTACTGTTTTTGCGATTTCATTGCATTATTTATGTTAACTTAATAGAAAAAAATATATAAGCACATCAAACAATGTGAATTCAGAGAGACAGAAAGTGAGAAAAGAGAGAGAGACAGAGAAAGAAAGAAAAAGGGAGAAATGCAACTCTGAGAAAGGTCAATTCTCAATGGATGCTCGTCCATTGTGACCTTTGACCTCTGCCCTTTGGCCGGTCTCTTGACAGTGGACTGACCTGATAATGATATTCAGAAGACCGATAGTGATGATGATAACATAACAGTATACATTATTCTTGTCGTCTCTTCCCTTTCTCTTTCCATTCATATTTCTCTTCTCTCTTCTTTCTTCCTGCGTTTTTCCTCTTTAGTTTTCTGGTCTTCTTTTCTTCTTCTTCTTTATGTTATCCTTTCTCTCTCTCTCTCTCTCTCTCTCTCTCTCTCTCTCTCTCTCTCTCTCTCTCGCTCTCTCTCTCTCTCTCTCTCTCTCTCTCTCTCTCTCTCTCTCTCTCTCTCTCTCTCTCTCTTCCTCCTTTTCTTCTTTCCTTATCCCTCTCAACCTCTTCCTTTTCTTTCTCCTTGTTCTTATCCACTTCCTTCCTCCCTCTTCTTCTCTCCTTCTTTATCCCTCTCTCCTTCCTCTCAACTTTTCTTCTTCATCCCCCCTCATCCTTTCTTCTCTCTCTCCCTTTCTTTATCCTTCCTTCCATATCACCCCCTTTCCTCTTCCTTCCTTCCTTCCTTCCATGCCTCTCCATTTCCCCTTCTTTCCCTCCGCCCCCCTCTCTTCCCCTTCCCTCTCCTTTCCTCATTCTCCTTGCCTTTCCCCCTCCCTCTCCCCCTTTCTTCCTTCCCTCTGTTTCCCTCTTTCCCTTCCTTCCTTCCCTCCATCCCTTCCCCTCCTTCCTCTTCCCCTTCCATCTTTCCCCTATCTCTCCCACCCTTTC
Organism: Penaeus vannamei; assembly: GCF_042767895.1. Lineage (NCBI taxonomy): Eukaryota > Metazoa > Arthropoda > Malacostraca > Decapoda > Penaeidae > Penaeus > Penaeus vannamei. The sequence goes on from NC_091573.1 coordinate 27,752,572, forward strand.
TTGCTTTCCTTCAGTCATCCCTTCTATTTTGACAGTGATGTATTATTCCCATTTTCTATATTGGGTTGTCTTTACGGTTCTTATTGGGTGCTGAGTTGCCAAGGGGACGCCCACACACACGCCCACTGTTGCTGTCACGCCCATCTCTTGTACGTGCTTCTTGACATGGCGAACCTTTGTGGTTTGGTATATATCAATTTTATGTTTGTTTGTTTTTGTATGTCTGTTGTTGTTACTGTTGGTGTTTTTATTTCGTTTAGGTGTTCATGTAGGTCTGTTTGTGCTGTGTGTGTGTGTATGTATAATTATCTTTATTTGTGTGTATAATTAGATTTTCATTCTTTGTTTTATTTGTAGGAGGTGAGTCTCTCTCTCTCTCTCTCTCTCTCTCTCTCTCTCTCTCTCCCTCTCTCTCTCTCTCTCTCTCTATATATATATATATATATATATATATATATATATATATATATATATATATATATACATATATATATACATATATATATACATATATATATATATTTATATATATAAATAATATATATGTATATATACATTTATGTATGCATATATATATATATATATATATATATATATATATATAAATATATATATATGCATATATATATATATATATATATATATATATATATATATATATATATATATATATATATATATATGCATATATGCATATATATATATATATATATATATATATATATATATATGCATATATGCATATATATATATATATATATATATATATGCATATATACATATATATATATATATATATATATATATATATATATATATATATATATATATATATATATATATATATATTAAAGAAATATATTAATGTTGCGAAATTAGTTATCCATCTTCGGATAGTTCATGCTTCGTCATTCTAGGGTGGAGAACAGAAAGGGGGGAGAGGGGAGGAGGGAAGGAAGGGAGCGTGGAGGAGGTAGGGAGGGAGTTGGGGAGCAAGGAGGAAGGAGGGAGGAGTAAAGGAGGACAAGGAGGGTTGGAGGAAGAGAGGGAGGAAGAGCAGGTCAGGGGGTGGGGGTAGGTAGGAAGGGAAGGGAGCGTTGGGGAGGTAGGGAGGAAGTTGGGGAGGAGGGAGGAGTAAGGGAGGGCGTTGAGGGAGTGAAGGGAGGAGAAGCAGGGCAGGAGGGTGGTAGGTATGGAGGAAGGCGGTGGCACGGCGAAGGGGAAGAGGAGGGGAGGGAGGAAAAAGGGAAGGGATAGGAGGAGAAGGATGAAGTTGAAGAGGATGGGAATGGGAGGGAGGTACAGGAGGCTCAAAAAAAAAAAAAAAAAAAATGTTTTGGCAGTGACGCTTCCCTTCTATATAATTACGTGTCATAACGGAGGTGTTTTGCTCGTCTTTCTCACATCTCCGGCCTAATGTGATGACAGTGATATGCTGTGTATGCGTGTCATTTATTTATTTATTTATCTTTTTCTATTTATTGACTTATGAGAGATATGGAAAGATATGGAGAAGAGAGGCAAATAATAGAAAAGGGATGATATTAAAAAAAAGTATTAATGAGCAGGAATACGGGATTGAAATTATTTCCGAAAAGGGTTGATGTCATGTCTACAGGTCTGAAAGAAATACACTACGAAGGCTCTGTCTTTAAATACCAAGTCTGCGTGACTAAGCAAGTCATAGCGGCGTCTTCACGGCCTCACCCTGCTTGTGGTTCGCATGAGGGCGAGCGTTGCAGTCTTCCATAGATCGGTTTTGGGGAAATTAGTATTCCGGAGGCAGGATTTCGGGTCATCCTTATTTCAGAAACATGCCTCGGGGTAATCAGTAAAGCGGGCACGCATTCCAGCCACCGCAAAAAGGTGTTCTGCGCCGCCGCCCCGTGGACGGCAGCGCCGGCGCCGCCAACACCCAGCCCTCGGGCGTCGGCCTACACCAAGGGGCGCCGCCCACGCCGCATGACGCATCTGGGACCCGGTTTCGACCCGGGGAATCGGGAGGACTGCCCTCCTGCGCGCCCATGCCGTGCCTAATCGCTGTTTCTCTTGCAGGAGCGCCTGGCCGACGGACGCCCGAGCCGCCAGTGAGCCGCCCCGCCGACGCAGCCTGACCGTGGATGTGTCGCCGCAGTGTGTCCCCGTCGTGATATGGGGCGTGGGCGTACGAGGCGCGGGCGCGAGTGAGGGCACCCATCACGATGCCCATGGTGCGGCCCGCAGGCCCGCCCGAGCCTCGCAACCACGCCCGTGTGGTCCGCACGGAGTCCCTCAAGTCGGAGCGCTCGGACAAGCGCGTGTCCTTCAACAAGGACGTGGGCGTGAAGCACATCCCACGCGGCCAGAAGCAGCAGCAGATCAAGAACAACCTGGTGCGCGCGCCGCAGGAGGACGAGTGGGCGCACTGCGCAGCCGTGCACCGCGAGCCCGTGAACCTGTCGTCGCGCGAGCTGGAGCAGCAGGCGGAGGACCTCGTCAAGCTGCTGGACCACGTCAACTGCGACACGGCCGGCGCGGCGCTCGCGCACAACACGCGCTCGCTCGACCGCCCCAAGCACAAGAACAACAAGAACTTCGCGCACCACCACTATAACAACGTCATCGTGAACAACGTGCGCAACAACGCCGGGCCCAAGAACACCAACGTGCTGAACGGCGAGCCGCGAGGGCGCCCGCGCACGCTGCCCCCCGCGCGCACCGCCAACCCCATCAACCGCCGCGTCAAGGGCGACGTCAACCGCGCCGCGCACCCCTCCCCCTCCCCCCTGCCCAACGGCGGCCCGCTCGCGCACCGCCACCGCTCGGCCGACCACCTGCCGGACTCCGACCTGGACTCACCCCCGCTCGCGCGCCGCCCGCACCCCCTGGCCGGCCACAAGTCCGTGCCCGACCTCAACGCCGTCTACTACGACAACAACGAGGCGCAGTCGTACAAGTACCAGCACCTGGCGGGGCGCGACCCGGACCCGCGGATCGGCTACAAGTCGATCGACGCCCTCTACGAGCGGGATGAGCACGGCGCCAAGCTGAACCGAGCACAGAGCGCCGGCTACAAGTCCGTGGACAACCTGACCGAGCACAGCCAGGTGGGCGGCGGGCGGCTGCAAGGCTTCAAGTCCGTGGGTCACCTGCCGAGCACGACGCTCTCCGACAGCGACGACGCGGACATGTCGCGGCCCAAGCCCTACAAGAACAAGGTCGGGAACATCATCAAGAAGTTCAACGCGGAGTCCGACGGGACGCGGCACTCCAACGTCCTGCTGGAGACCGAGATGGACGTGAGTCCGCGCGGGACGCTGGAGCCCGACCGCTTCCGCAACCACAACAACAACCAGCCCTTCAGCTACACCGGCAGCCTCCCGATGGCCACCGTGCAGACGGTGCGGCGCCTCTCGCCCACGCGGGACCTGCCGCCCCGCGCTTCCCCCCCGCGCGACTCCCCGCCCAGGGACGCCCCCGTCTATGCTCAAGTCAACAAGAAGGACGCGCGCGACGCCGAGAGGAACTACCGCAACGCCCGCCAGGAGCGCGAGTACTCTGCCAAGATCATCATCACCGACGACGACCACCGGCCGTTCCAGGACCCGTACGACGACCACTTCCGCGACGCGAAGAACCACTACCAGGAGGACGACGACGCCTACGAGAGCTACCAGGTGCCGGAGGACAACATCAAGAGACTCCTGCACGAGGACATCATGCCGGCGCGCATGCTCAGCTCCGAGGACCTCCTGGAGGAATACAAGGAACAGTCCAACAACAACATCAACATGTCGTCCGTCGGCGTTCAGACGGACGCCTTGCCGAAGGCGCCGTCGAGGTCGCGCAAGACACACAAGAGCTCGTCCCCCTCGCCGACGCGGCAGCACCAGTCGCAGCAGAAGCAGTACCAGGTGAAGACGCAGCACATCAAGAACGAGCAGAAGCACCACCAGAACTACCACTACGAGCGCGAGCCGGACCATTACCCGAGCTCGAAGCACCACCAGCGGGGAGGCAACATCCACAACAACCTGACGTCGGCGACGCTGGTGCGGCAGGTGAACCACGGCTTCGGGCGCACGGACCGCTCGCCCTCGCCGCCGCTCAGGAGGCCGCAGACCCGCCAGCCGCGCCGGAACGTCGTGCCGCTGCTCTCGGACACGTCCGACTCCGAGGCCGAGCACCGACGGCGCACGGTGGACCCGCTGGCCAGAATCCGAGACCAGGTGATGCAGCGGGAAAAGCTGCAGGAGGAGGAGGAGGAAGAAGAAGAAGCGAGGAACGGCCGCATCGGGATCAAGGAGAGCGGCGTCATCCCCTACCGGCCGGAGGAGATGATGCCCCTCACCATCGACGAGGTGGACGCCCTCAGCCTCGTCATGGAGGACACCGGCAAGAAGTCGCTCGTGGTGTCCAACCAGTCGCAGTCCACCTCCGTGACGCGCACCACCAACCACCGCTCGCGGCGCAGCGAGACCGTGACGGAGCGCGTCCACTCGCAGCCGCACAAGGACAGCCTGCCGCGGCCGCAGAAGCCGCCGCGCGAGAAGAACCACGCCATCCGCGAGGCGACGCCCACCAGGGGGCACAGGGAGCAGACGCCGACCCGCGGCCACAGGGAAACGACGCCCACGCGTGGACATCGTGAGCCCACGCCCACGCGCGGGCACAGAGAAACGACGCCCACACGCGGGCACAGAGAAACGACGCCCACGCGCGGACACAGGGAAGGTACGCCCACGCGCCTTCCCAGGGAGGCGACGCCCACACGCGGACACAGGGAGACCACGCCCACACGTGCCCACAGGGAGGGCACCTCGTCCCGCCCCCGAGAGCAGCGCAAAGACCCGCCCACGATGGAGAGGAACAGGAAGAACAACTTGGAGAAGGAGCGCGCGGCGAAGGCCTCGAAGCAGAAGGAGGAGAAGAAGGAAAAGAAGAAGAAGCGAATCAAGATCAAGTTCTTCTACGACCCGCGCCCGCAGGACGAGCCCGACGTCGACCCGCTGGCCAAGTTCACCGAGTTCCGCGGGTCCTCGTCCGAAGACCGGCCGTCGCCGCGCGACGAGCGCCGCCCGGATGACGCCAAGGACGAGTTCCGCCATGAACGGACGCAGCGCGACGAGTACCACCGCAGCGAGCAGAAGGAGGTGCGGGAGGACAGCCGCCCTCGCCGAGGCCTTCCCGACGTCCTGGAGGATACCACCTCCCTCAGGGACCGGCGAGGCTCCCGGGAACAGCTGAACCGGTCGCGCGAGCAGCTGAGCAAGTCCCGCGAGCAGCTGGCTCGGTCGCGCGAGCGGCTAGATCGATCTCGCGAGCACCTAGACCGGTCGCGCGAGCGGCTGGACACGACGCCGCGGCAGGTGCGCCACAGCAGCAGGGACGTCCGCGAGACCAAGACGAGGGAGGTGTCCGTCGACGCCCACAACGGCTACGGGACGAAGCGCCGCGACTCCAAGGACTCCCGAGACTCCCGCGACAACCGCAACCGCGAGGCCGCCCGCTCCCGCTCCCGAGACGACCTGGCGGCCTACGACGAGTCGCCGGACGAGCGCCGCAACGACCACGACGACCAGCATCCCGACGGCGACTACGACGACGAGAACGACGAACGAGGCTCGCCCGACGGCAGGCCCGGGAGGAGTCTCAGCGACAAGTACCGCAGTGGGCCACTCTACGACCCGCCCGCGCCCGAGGACCAGCCGCCCGCAGAGCTCATCCCGCACACGGAGGTAAGGGCGGCGGGGAAGGGGAAGGGGGAGGGATAGGGGAATAGAAAGAGAAACATGAAAAGAAATCCAAGAAACTAGCTAAGAAAGAGAGAGATAAACACAGACACACACACAGATATATAGAGAGGGAAACCAGATACAGATATACATATACATATACACACATACATGCAGACATAAAGATATAGATAGGTATAGATATAGATACGTATATATATGTAGATATGAATATATATATAATCATATATGATATAATTTGGCTCTAGATTTATGGACTAAAGGTAAATCATTATCGAAATAACTGTGTATGTCTGAGAGAAATTGACACTGATTGAGTGAATGTGTGAATAAATGAGTAATAAGTGAGTATGTCCGCCCGTCAACTCGTCCTCACCCACCTCTAACCCCTCCTCCCCCACCCTCACCCCTCTTCTTCCCACCGTCACCCCTCCTCCCTTACCCTCACCCATCCTCTAACCCAATCCCCTCCTCCCACCCACACTCCTCCCCCACCCTCACCCCTCCTCCTCCCACCCTCACCCCTCCTCCTCCCACCCTCACCCCTCCTCCTCCCACCTTCACCCCTCCTCCTCCCACCCTCACCCCTCCTCTAACCCAATCCCCTCACCAACAGGACGAAGAGAAGCAGGAAAAGATTATGAGGCAGAGGAAGAAGTTCTTCTCCGTCCTCATGAGCGACGGACGCAACAAACCCAGCAAGACAAAGACACCGGAACAAGGAACAAAGACAGTGAAGACGAGCAAGAAACCCCCCGCCCCCCAGCCGACCCCCCCGCAGAACGCCAGCCCGGATAAGGCCAAGAATCAGGTGAGGAGAGAGAGGAAGAAGAGAGGTGGGGAAAGGAGAAAGGGGAGAGGGGTGGGGTGGAGGGAGGGAGAGAGGGTAAAAATGAGAGGGGAAGGGTGGGATAGAGGGGAGAAGGGAGAGAAGAAGGGGGGGTAGGAGGGGGGAGTGAGAGAGGAGGGAGGGAGAGATGGGAGAAAGGGAAGGAGAGAGGGGAGAGGGGCGGGGAGGAAGAAGAGGAGAGAGGGGGGATGGGAAAAGGAGGGAGAAAGGGGAGGAGAGAAGAAAGAAAGGGTGAGAGAAGGAGGGGATAGAGGAAAGAAGGGAGGGGGAGAAAAAGAAAGAGAAGAGAAGGGTAGGATGGAGTGGAGGAAAGGGAGGGGAGAGAGAGGAAAGGATGATAAAGAGGGGGAAGGGTGGGATGAAGAGGAGGAGAGAGGGAAGAGACAGGGACTCGAGAGGGGAGAAAGAGGGAAGATAGAGGGAGAGGAGAGACGGATAGAAGGAGAGTGGAGAGAGAGAGGATTATTTTTTCTTTTAATAAGTTTGGCAATTCAGAAGTCTGCAAGTTATTTTATTTAGAAGTTTTATGTATATGAAGATTAGTTAAAAAATGTTTTTTATGTGGAAAAGGTAAGTTCTCGGTAAAGCAGTGGCGGATCCAAAGAAAAAAATATTTATACAAAAAATGTAATGAAACAAAGATAGTAATCAGTATAGATAAACAACATGCTAATTTTTATGGTGATAATGTAATTACCATTGTCTTTATTCTTGTTACTGTTATCATGACTGTTCTTGTCGTTGTTGATGTTATGATTACCAATATTATCATTATCATCATTGTTAACATTATTATGATTGTCATTATTTTCATAATTATTGTTGTCGTTACTTTTGATCCGCCGCTGCGTTTGGGTGAATAAAAATGAGTAAACACTCTAAAAACTGAATTAAAAAGATGTTTAGTTAGATATACTTTTACTGATTTAATTATACGTGATATATCATACCAGGATTTGTCATGTGTTATTTAATATAAGGTTGAATATTTTTCATGCCATTAATGTTATATATCATTAATTTTCCAGTTTCTTATTACATATCGCTGAAAAAAATTTATATGAGGAATTCGTCAAATTGATGATATCTATAAATTTATTTGAGGTACCATATACCTAAACCGAATAATCTCAACTTTGGCACCTTATTTATGGTACCTCAGTCACTGTACCATCTATGTTGGTACCTGCAGCTCTTCATAATCTGTCCTTCCTTCTCATTACTCTATGTCATTCATTTATCTATCATTTGTCTGAAGAAAAGAAATCATCATATGGAAAATATATATTTTTTTATTGAATATATAATTCATACATTATTTACAAAAGCATAGGAATCAGTCAGAGTATTCTAAAGTCATTTTTAAAAGTTCCACCCCCCCCCCCTTTCTGTAATGTAAAGACCCCTCCCCTCCTCCCACTCCCCCCATCGTCCGCTTCCCCCCTCCCCTACCCCCATCCCCCCCTTTCTGTCCTGTTTCCAACCCTCTGCATGACCGCATGATGACTATGGCTAACCGCATGTCGGGCTCACCAATGTTGAGGTCACGTGATCCTTACATGAAAAAAAGAAAAAGAAAATTTACGGATTCCAGGTTTCCGAGAGTCAGAGCTGAGAATGATTTTTGTTGTATATCGGGAGAATATATATATATATACACATACGTTAGATCAATTTATGTCTTGTAATTCTTCGATTCTAACGTAATACTAACGTCATGAACCTTACCTTGGCCTGTACGCATTTCCCATTCAGTATTTCGTCCACTGCCATCTGTGACAGAAAAGGCAATTAAAGTATCTTTGATAAGCCAGATAAAGATATGGTTGTCCCTTTCCTGCATTAAGAGGCAATATTGTAATCAATGGAATAATTTATATTTGATTAGATAGACTGTATTGCAATGTATTGACCTCAAAATCAGCCTGATGTATAAGTGGCCAGTGTTATATTTTGTTCAGTGGCGCTCTGATCTCTGGGATTTGTTTGGGGATGTGTGCTCTTTGGATGCCTCTCCGTTTCGGGCACGTGTCCCTGGGAGGTTTGTCCCTCGGGTACCCGTCCCCCGGATACGTGTCCCTGGGAGGTTTGTCCCTCGGGTACCCGTCCCCCGGATACGTGTCCCTGGGAGGTTTGTCCCTTGGGTACCCGTCCCCCGGATACGTGTCCCTGGGAGGTTTGTCCCTCGGGTACCCGTCCCCCGGATACGTGTCCCTGGGAGGTTTGTCCCTCGGGTACCCGTCCCCCGGATACGTGTCCCTGGGAGGTTTGTCCCTCGGGTACCCGTCCCCCGGATACTTGTCCCTGGGATACCTGGAATCCGTGAGCGCGTGCAGGAGGATCCGTGGCCGCGAAGGACACTTTCCTGACATGTGGCGTCGGTGCGTCCCTCCCTTGTTCCTCCTTGCGCCCTGACCGCTAACGCAGCACCACGTTCCTCCAGACTCCCGCAAAGAAGAAGCCAGCAAAGAAGAAACGTGCGTGGCCGTGGGCGTTTCTGGGGCTGCGGGGGGGCGGGGGGCGGGGGGCGTCCCGGGCGGCACCCCCGGGTCCTGGCTCGTCCCGCATCGGGTCCTCGCGGATGTCGTCCAGGGCCTCCTCCCGCGCCTCCTCCCGCAGTTCCCACCGCCCGCGACGTCCCAGTGTGCGAGCCTCCAAAATCCGCCGTGAAGTGAGTCCCTTCGCCCACCTGCCATTCCTTACTATACCCACGCTGCCTCGCGCCCTCACGCCCTCATTCCCGCTCTTCCTCTCACACACGCGCCCTTGGCTTTACCGCACTGCTCGCCCCTGGGCTTTCCTCCGTCTTCTGTGCCTTGATTTGATTTGCTTTTCCAGGATCACATCACTTTCTTTTTCTGTTTCCTCTGAGCTTTTCCTTCGTTCGTGATTGGACGCAACACTTCACTGCTTAGATCTCAGACAAGTGTTCCTCAGATACACTCATACACGATGCTTTCGCTTCAGGTGCTTGTTCAGTCCCTCTTTTTTCTTTATTTTTTTCAGCTTCTCGGAGTGGCACTCTAACCTCGGGGGCCAGATAGTAGTGGCTGAGTATTAGTGGCTTGTCTAGAAACGCTGTAGGCAGTGCACTCGAGCTGAGGCGTGAGCGCCCACCACAACGACAAGGAAACCTGACATAGGCACATTCTCACGCACACACAGGCCCACATATGCCCGTTACAGTACTAATGGTGATGATAACAGGTGTAGTGCGGTTGTGGTATAACAGGTAAGCTGGACTGGAGATGTAACCCCCCTGACGCCATCCTCTTGCAGGGCCAACCGCTGTGGTTCAACCGCGAGCGCGACGAGGAGGCGGCGGAGGCGGCCGCGCCGCCGCAGTGGGAGAGCTCGACGCTCAACCGCGCGGAGTTGCGCGCCAAGAAGGACGCTCGCCAGGGGGACAACAGTGGCTTCTCGACAGTGCAGCGACCCAGCGGGGGACGCAAGTACTCGGCAGAGTCCTCGGCGTCCTCGGAGGCGCCCCCGCCCCGGGTGGCTCGCACGACCAGCTTCAAGCACCGCTACTTCGGCGACACGGACATCGAGAGCAGCCACGGCGTCGGCGCGGGCCCTAGCGTGCCCGACTACCGCAGCCTCCCCAACCGGTCGTCGCGGTCCGCCCACCGGAACGCGGGCAAGGGCAAGAGGGCCACGAGTGGGCCCCGGGGCGTATCGCCGCCCTCGGGGGTCGCGGGGTCGGCCGGCAGCTCCCTGCAGAGCAGCGAGAGCGAGGTGGACAGCCACGGCGGCTCGCACGCGTCCCGCGCCTCCAAGGCCTCGCGCGTGTCCACGGGCTCCAACCGGTCCGTGTACCTGCACGCCACGGCCGTCGCCGACATCCCGGTGCGCCGCGCGTCCGAGGAGGTCCCGAGCGAGCGCGGCGTCAACCGCCAGAGCAAGAAGGTGTCGCGCTCCTTCTCGCTGCTGGCCCCGTGGAAGCCGCGCCACTACCGCGAGAAGTACGAGGTGGAGTACGACAACCGCGAGGCGCGCGAGGCCCGCGGCGAGGCTAACAACAGCAAGGGCGCGCTCCCCCCGCGGCCCCCGCGGCGCCCCGCCAACGAGGCCCCCGATAGCAAGAAGGTCAACCGGTCCCAGAGCATGTACAAGGACTCCCGCCTGGCCGGCTGGCTCAGGCGCCGCAGGAACAAGGAGGCCAAGGGCATCTGACGTCAGCCGACCCTCGAGGAGGACTCGGAGTACCTTTGAGCCGCCACGCGACGCAGTCTCCACAGCATTCCTCGGGCGTCTCGGCTGGGCCGTCGGTCCCGGGCCTACCGACGGCGGTGCCCCCCGTCGCCGGCCGCCGGCCCTCGTCACCAACCTGTTGACTTCCAAGTCGCATGCCATAACTCTCAGCCATGTCTCCTCATATATATATATATATATATATATATATATATATATATATATATATATATATATATATATATACATGCTCATACTCATTAACACAGATGCTGTTATAATATTGCAAATAGGCTTGATTCGTCAGTAATGTTCACTTGCAGCTTTATGTAAATATGTGTATCTAACATGCTACAGCTCTGTCCTGTTATATAACTACTGCGAGTTATACTACAGGATTCAAAAGGTTTGCTCTCGAGACGCGGTCCATTAGTCGATGCCAGTCCAAGTATACAAGGGGAAGTGAGGGTCTTCACAAGGAATCTCGTCCTTACGACCCCCGTGTACAAGGGCGGTAGTGGATGGCCGAGTCGTAAAATGCTGTTACAGAAGACTGGACTAGCAACACAGATTCCCTTCTTTTGAGGAATGTCGTGGAGTTTGCTGAATGAAGGAGTTGTGAGCCGCCGTGCGTGTGCTGCCGAGGGAGGGAGAAACGTCGCTTTCGGTTTGTCTTTTGTTTTTGGCGCGATTTTTATGCTATTCAAAATGGCTCTTTGTCGGTTATCTTTTTTTTTGTGCCACAAATGTTTTGGGATACGCTTTCTGAAAGATTCTTTAAAAATTGTTATTATGATTATTTTTCTTGTCTAAATTTGATGTATTCGCGTGTGCTGCACAAGCCATGAAATATTCTTACATACTGATGTATGTAGACAAAATATATATTTGATGTACTTAAAGATATATAAATATATATATGATGTGACAGTGACAATCGGTGGATCTTTTCTAAGTTTTACAAAGGAACTTTTTAAAAGGTACTACGTTTTCAAGACAAAGTATAATCTTGAAAGAAAAGGAACAAGAAAACGAACAGTGAGAAAAATATATAGATCGATGTTCTACGGAAAAAGAACATGAAATATTTTCCGTGAAATCCCCTTTTCTTTCTATTGTTGGACCTTGCAGAATCCAAGAGACAATATAAAAGTAAGTTTAAGACAAAAAAAGGCTTAGTGGGCCATCTTACACTGCAGAAAATGGTGCTGAAGGAGATATGTATGAAATAACTTGCTTTGCGGTTCAGTGTTGTTTTTTTTATATAGAGAGAGATACATATAAATATTTTTTTAAGTGAGCTTCTTGCCATGAATGCATCTTGAGCTTGTTTACCCTTTCAACCTAAATTAAATATAGGTTATTGAGGGTAGGAGAAAAAAATATAACATTCCCTTATATAAAATGTGTTCGTAAGTCCTTGTACAAGGTGTTGTTGTACTGAAAATGTTATGAAAAAAGGAAAACCATTAGCAAGTTGAGACCAAGTTATGTATTGACTCTTTTTTTCTTTATAATTATATCATTATTTTCTGACGCCCTTCCTCACCAATTTTATCATTTATTCTCTCCCACCCTCTCCTTGGTTTCATTTTTTTATTATTTCTCTTTATATATATATATATATACATAGAATTCCATCCATTTCATTAGTGTGAATACTGACTTAGTCCGATATGTGTTGCCATATGAATCAGGTAAACAGGAACAGGATATATGGGAAAAAAATATCATATAAACGTGATAAAAAATCATCGTTTTTGGTTATCCATTATATTCCGAATTCCTATCTATCTGACAAAACCATCGTGTATATTTAAGATTTATTACTAAAGATATAATCAAAAAGATATATAATTGATTCGTGGATTCTTTTTTATCTAAAGAAAAGATATATATATAAGAATAAGAAGATACATATTATAGATTTGTTTTTATATCATTCACTCCACAGGGTCTGTGTTTGTGTTAAGGTAATTCTATAGCTTCTGATTCTTAGAAGATCAGTGGTGCAGTTGAAAGAAAATTAGTTGTTTTTTATGTATATTGCAATGTTGCCTGTTGGGTGAGAAGATTAGGTAGATGCAATTGATTATAGAGGTTGCTATCAATGGTTGATGTTGACGTTTGGAATGAAATTAAGACATTTGGTTTGTAAGATGACGTGTTGATATGCCATGTACTATTAGTGAGTCGGTTGGTGATTTTGAAGCTTTCTTAAAAGACGAATCAAGATGAGATGGACTTTGATGAGGAAAGGACAGTAAAGGAATAAATATAAAGATATAGACAAAAAAAAACACAAGAGAAATAGTCATAGAGAAAGAAAGAGAGAGGGAGAAGAGAACATTGACTATAGACACAAATATTAACGAAAGAAGTAAGGGCTATAACCCACAACCCAAACACAGACCTGCTCAACAATACCACGCGCTAACAACCGTGACTGGATTTGTATATTATCTATATTTTTTTCGCAACAGCTATGGTGTCCTCGCATTGTATGTTTTCAAACCCATTGTAATTGCATAACACACTAAGTTTTTACATGTTCATTTGCTGTCTCAATGCCAAAAGCGGAATACATTGTAAATAATCATAATAAATATCTTAACTATATTTCGTTTTTTTACTATTGTTTGTCCTTATGATCCAACTTTCCCTTAGTTGCTTAGTTCCATATGTATAAATTACTTTTTTTTCTCCGTTGATTTTTATTATTGATTTGTTCATTACATTTGGAAAACGGAGTTTTTTTCTCATTTAAAAATCCAAACATTAAATTAATTTTTCTTTTTCTTCTTTCTTCTTTTATAGGGTTTTAGACTTCTGTGTAGTCTATATCCCCTAAATTATTATTTTTTTTATCAGAATGAACAAACATAATTTACACTATATTAACAATTTTGTTTACTCAAATCATAGCAAAAATTGCTTTGAAAGAAATCGGCGAAACTAAAACAGATTATAAATGTTATATAGCCACATGACATTTTGATATCAAAGCTGTGTTCAAATATTGTCTTATGTTGCTGAAAGTGTTGTAAACCGAGCAAACATCTATAAAAGAGATTCAATAAAATATTAATTTAAAATGAATCATGCACATTACATTCATATAATCAAACATATCAATGGGTAGCTAAATCTGTGAAGAAGAGGTTATGAACACCTTACACAAATGGAAATATTCATACTATTAATACGTATGATAATGATAATGATCATATGTAATTTTCGTATCTGTTTAAAGCCATTTAAGCTATATATATCATACAAGTTTGTATTTATGTATGTGTATACGCATCATATATATAAATTATACATCGTAATTATATACATATCTACACACGCACATTCACACACTCATAATACATACACATATATGGTTGGTTGGATAGATATGCATGTAGGTGTGTGCATTCGTGTGTCTGTGTTCCTGCATTGCATTATCAATATGATTTTCTTACAGTTTTCTTCAAGTATGTCTTATAAAAGACTCGCCAGTTCAAATGGATTCTGTATTGTAACTATTGAAAGAATCTATTTTCTTTTATTGTAATAGAATCAGTTATATCAAATATTCTGTCTATCTGTGCACAAAGACCATGTTCGCCACATCAGAAGGTTGGCCAACACAAGATGGCGAACTCTTTGCTTTTTGAAACATCCTTCTTAGTACCTCCAGGATTAGGTTGCTCTGTTCAGCCACGTCAAATCTTCAATTTGGATACAGTACTTCCGTAGGAAGGCCGGACGACAAACACTAGCTAATCAGTACCCCCAGTCATCATACCCCCCTTAAACCTTCCAGTACCTTATATATCCAATGAAAATGGATGGAAAGGATGTTGGATATATCTATGTTTTGGTGACATTGACATATTCTTCTGAGTTGTCAGCATTCATTGATACAATTTTCCTTCATGTATTGTTTCTCGTCCTCGTCCCATGGACTGGCAGGCTTTCTTTCATCCCCTTCAACGAAAGCATTTTTCTCTTGGTTTACTTCTCAAACCTGGCCCTGTCGTATCAGATCCCATGATCTGCTTTATTTTTCTTTATAAATGACTAAGCCTTTTCAGTGCACTCTGCATGTGCCCTCTCGCTTACCAATTCATGACTTTTAAGCCGTACCCACCCAAGAAATAGGGCAGTGTTACCAAAATTGTGGGCTAATCTCGTATTTTTACATCAGTCTAGACAAAACATCACTATAGCCATCCAATTTAACAAATCCTAATTAACCTGTAGTCTCTCCTACAATCGACAATAAACTTCCCACATTCCCAAACAATTCCTTTCCCCCCATCTCATATTTGTTCTGCATAGCACTACTACATTACTTCTTTCTTCATTTTTCTACCTTAATGAAAATATATGCACTACACCTACACCTGCAGATAGACCCAATTCATGTAACTTGTTTCCTATAATTAGCGAATGAGGACGAATGAAAGGAAATACAAGTCTATTTGACCCATAGATGACAAGGAGATGTATCCATATTACTGGCGGGCCACAACTTCACACATCCTGAGACACCTGCTGTTCTGAGATCTATAATTGTGGTATGGTTGAAAGGAAAGTGGTAGCTTTTAAGGGGGATTCGTAACGATTTGTAATTGTTGGGATACGTGTTAAAGAAAACGGTGAGTGCTTGATGAGGGATGCGGCATAGAAAACGGGAATGCCGAGAGACCGGCGAATGGCGATGGGCCGCAGGGAGATCTGGCGTAGCATAGAAGGTGGTAACCTGTTTTGGGAGCTCCCGTTGATCGGTCGCAGGGTTTCGTGAGTTGATATAACAGAATGTTAGGTTGGTGAGAGAGTGAATGTTGTTCTCTTGTTCGCGGTAACGGTGCGCAATTGTGATTTCTTAGTTTGTTTACGGGATGTAGTTAGGATTTGGTCTATTGTTTTGGTGTCGAGCGCGGCGAGTGGTGATCAAAGTACGAGGTATGAAAATTTTAATTATCTATACCATTGTATTAAACAACAATAATACAAGGCCCCTAAGCACCAACACACTACAGTAAGTGCATATCCTTCTAGGTAAATGTTATTTTCCAAGAATTAATACAAAATTCTTGTTGGGCCACACAATACCGACCAAATTCAACTGAAAGAAAAATTGGTTTAATTTTATTAGGAGTAAAACAAATAAGAATCTCTGTATTATCCAATACACTAGAACCTCTGATTATAATTTTGTGTAATAATGTGAAAGGGTAACAAAAACATAATATTTACTAATCTTTATTGGAACAAATAAGTCACACAATAACAGTTACTGATGCTCAAGGTTGCCAAAAAAGAATCAACAGTGGATGATTTCATGATTTAGTCTAAATTATTAAACCAATTACAAAATGCAGAACAAAAATATGCTTGGTGTGACTAATCATATTTAATATCTGAATAGCTTATACAGTAGGCCACTTATAGATATGTGATCTTTACAATATCTTTAAAACTTCGGGGCAAAATCACTAGCTTGTGAATCAGTATGCAAAGTACAGCTACAATCTTCTCAAGCAATAATTAAGTAATGTGGAGATTTCATTACACAGCCATTCCATAAAGATAATTGATACTGAAAACACTGCTCAAAAATCTATGCCTACCCTGCAGATTTAAGTATTTATCCTAAGGTACTTGCATCTTAGAGCCAAACAGGTGATATGGCAAATATGCACCGTGAATAAATGATTACATCACAAGTTTGAAAATTAATTACAGAAATGATTATAGATGGCAGTTAACATATAGATATCTCAAGGGTCTGATCTATGTCAAAGTGGCCTGACTGTATGCAGCTTCTCCAGCACCTTGTCTTAGCCAGGTGGCCAGGACATTTGGCGACCTCCGAGGATGTGCAGGTGGAGGTGGTAAACAGACTGAGCCCCGTCTCTTCCATTGTTGATCACTGAAACAAAAAAATAAATAAATAAATAAAAAACATAAATAAACACCATAACTTTGACTCAAATCTACCCTTGTTTTTTTAAAAGAATGTTTACATTCTTTGCTCATGATGACCTATTAAAGCTTTTAAAGACAGTGACAAGCTCCTTTACAAATTTGTTATAACTGGAGTTAGGAGTGCTTAGGCCAATAATGAGTAAACTGTAGAGTAAACTGATAAGAGAAATTGTTCAATGTACATTAACCAGACAAATTTTCAGAATAGTACAACCACCAAGATTAGATACATATATAATATATTTGACTGATATACACATTTTCCTATTACTCGTATAACAAATCACACTTACCTATCCTAAAACCATTGTCAAGTTTCTCTTGAGCAGCTACTTTGTTTGCAGTCAGCAGAAGATGACCAAGAAGCTGGAAAAAATAAATAGGAATTAAATTCTTGAATTTTTTTTTTTTTTAACAAAGATCAAAACAAGATAATTAAAACCATAGTCTAGGAACGAACTACTAATTCTTATTTAGGAAATTACTTGATTATTCATATAAATGTATGAACATATATGTATATTCTCTTCATAAGCATAAGATAGGGGTAAAAAAGTTGATAAATTGAAAGTCATCTCTTTACCGGTGAAATTAAATTTTACCCAGTTTCATTACTCAGCTATCACCAGCATATCAACCATTTTCTATGACTTTAATTCTGACAGTCTGATCTATTCCTGGAAACCATATAATGTAAAGTGTTTAAAATTTAAGCCATACACTGCCTATCAACACCAGAATCAGACAATCATAAAATATGTCTTACAGAGTTATCCTCCTCTGTAGCATCGCTGAGCATCGCCAGCCTCTTCTTGGGAATCACAAGGATATGAGTTGGTGCTTGAGGAGAGATATCACGGAAGGCCAGGCACTTGTCATCCTCATACACGATGTCAGCTGGGATGGACTTGTCAATGATCTTATCGAAGATGGTGGGCTGGTGTTTGCTCTCTGAGGACGCAGCCTTAGCGGCTGCCACCTCGTCACTCATGCTGCGCACCTGGGAAAATAAAAAAAGAAATCACTATTTATGTTTAGATATGTATTGACCATTCAGGGGGCATTAGCTGGGGTGATTACTTATAAGACAATTGTTTCAACTTGAATATTATACCAAGAAGAGAGAGCATTGTGAAAAGGGGGAGGTGGGGTAATCTGGGCCAAATTCTAGAGATAATTGTTCAACATGAAAAAACACAATATCCCTTGAAAAATTTGTAAAACTGGAAACAAATTTCTATAGATTATGACATGCCCATGGACCTTTCATGGGCAAAACAACAGAAAAAAGTGATAAAAAGAAAAACTTCTCTGCTTTGCACTTGGTTTTTGTTCACAAATGTACCCAACTTGAATCAAGTTCAAAATACATAACTTACAAACAGTGCATCATAGAACTGTGGATACTTTGGAACACCTTGCCGGCCAGTGTGGTTATGGCTTTCAAAAAGACTTTCAAGTTCTATAAAATTGCTAAACCAAAATATTCATAAAACAAAAACTGCAATATCAAATTAAAAAATGTGAATTAGCAGATAATTACAGAATACATATCTTTAAAACAAAACCTACTGATGCTATATTCAGTTCATAAAATAAAGTTTAAGCCAATTGTATATTCAGCAGTTGAATTCTATCCATTTTACACTTTGCTCACCAGGTGTATAAAGCACATAAATTGTGTGCAGATGAAACAATGAATCTATATATATTTTACTTTTACTCATATTATTTTAGATATATTCCATGGAATTTCATGCAAGTATAAAAGGTATCAAGTGCTGTAGTACTCTTACTCCCTCTACTTAATAGATTTGAGCATTAGGTAGGTGGGCATTAAACCCTTTGGAGATCTCGTTCAAAATTCTTTGGAAATGATAATGGGAAGAGTAGGGAAATATATGATTATTCATAATAGTGTGCTATTTCTACTTTGAATAACATGTTTGCATATAAGAAGGGTCTTGGTAAACCCTTGCTATCTCATCCAGCATTACATGACTCTTAAGATTTTTTTTGCCTTATACTGTTGCAATACACCATCATATGTATGCTAATAACAAAACATAGCATTAACAGTCAGCAGAATCAATAATCAATTATAATATGATGTCTGAAAAGTTAGCACTGAGCATATGAAGAGGAAATGCTTACCTCATGGAGACTACCTAAACTCACAATGCCTGTCTGGGCTCTATACTCCCAGCAAGATAAAATGGAGAGTCTGCAGCAGCCTCCCTTAGACTGAGGTTCTAGGGGGAGCAGCCCCAAACAATGACATAAATACTGTATAATCTACCATCTCCCAATAGTGTCTCATGCCATGCCAACTGATGCTTCATATTCTTCCCACTTATCCAGTCTTGTATTGTTTACATTTGTGCTAGCCACCTAAGACCTCCCATAAATGCACAAAATATAACGAGGAATCCATCTATACTATATCTCAAGTGTCGTAAGACACAAACTGATTCAATAGTTACTTTATCTTGTAAGATCTTATATTAAAAAAATAAATGTTTACAAGAGTTTTGTTGGCACAAGCCATAAAATATGTAAGAGAACGATGAGTTATTTTAGAGCAAACCTACAACAAAAACTTGAGTCAATTTTGAATCCAACATTATCCCAATCTTTTTATCACCTTTAAAAATTTGCACAAGGAACAAACACCCTTGGCACACACCACTTTATTCAATCAATACTTGAAAGGTCTTTAGGTTATGTACACTATTTTTTTCTGTAGGCAAGTCACTATTAACAGATAAAAAAAAAACAGTATTCCCTATTCCAGAAAATTAGAAGCATTCCATCCCCTCTCCCAGTCTTTTATTGGTAACTTTACTAGGTGGGTGGGCATTAGTAAAAATGCCTAGCAATAAAAATAAATAAATAAAAAATAAAATAAAATAAAAAAATAAATATTTTCTAAACCAACCCAACTCTTAAAATCCAACAATTCTGACATTGTTCAACTCCTTAAATCTAGAGTGCATTTTGAAAAATTTTAGTCTCTGCTAGCCAGCAAAAACAATACAAGACTCGATAAGTACACAAATTACAAGGTTATTTACCTGTTTAAAACAACCATCCAACCCCGTGTCTGGAAGGCAAATTCTCCACCACAACTGACTTGCAAGATCAAAAGGTCTGAGTGACACGCCCTACCATGAGGCACCATGAGGTAAATATATCTCACTCCTTGATCAGTCCTGAGTTATGTGGTTAAAGTAGTGTTTATCCTCACAATGTAAACATGGCGAGGGACTTAGAAAAAGGTGGATCAATCTTCTCCATACTGAAATTGGTGATTCCTGTCTGTCAGAGATGTACGCCAATACCAAATTGATATACGCCAAGCCAGTTTTCAAATACTGAATATCTATACAGCAAAATATGCCAGTAACGCTAACGGTGGAAAGTAAACAATAGTGTACATTTCGAAAGACCTGTAGCGAAAGATCTTTGGCAAAAAGGCCCTCGATTCTAGATTGGAATCTTCTCTCGGTACAAGTTGAAGACGACGTTGTACATAGATAGAGGGAAATGGACACCATCTTATAGAGTGGAATAGAACATAGTTTAAGCTGTGGTGGCCTTATAGTCACCGCTAGATGACGAAAATATAACATGCAGTCGCTGCTCAAATTCTACGTCCAGCAACTTCTCTACCTTGCCAGGAAAAACAAAACACTGAATGCTGAACTCATTACTGCCATGTCCAAACTAGTTTATGTGCTACTACATGCTTGTCAAAACGATATTTGGCTAATTATCAGTGTCTGCTTTTACAATTTTTTGCTTTTAAAGTTTTTTTATTAGTGTTATTATACTTCATTTGCGAAATTAAAAATTTATCTATACCCTTGTTTAGGATCATGCTCATCTAGTGTTTCACACTTTCGCACAAGCTGAAACCTCAACAGCCCGCTCATTTCAAGGTAAAACACCAGTGAGAAATGTTTTTTCAGTGTTGTGTTGATTTTGGGTTATTTCTAAAACTTATACAGTGGCAACGAAGAAAAATCAGACTTTAGTAACCTTCCCAGTTTAATATCTGAGCCTATCAAGAGCTCCAAGTGATGAAAAAAGTGATTAAAATCAAAGTAATCCAGATGGTACAAAGAAGCAAAGAAAGTTTGAAGTTTCCAGATATAAAGGCATTTGATTCAATTTACGTTGTGAATGCCATACATACCGAGGAGAAGAGAATGTATCCTGGGGAGTGTTGGGGGGTAGATCCCCCCAACAACCCACCCCTTATTCGGGCAAACCTAGTTGTAGCAACTAAAATTGATATATTAGGCTGGTTTATTGGTCAGTACTTTTTTTGGGGGGATGGGGGGGGTCCTGTAAAGTTTTTGAATTCTGGTGCATCAGCCTGTAGAACATCAAAGATGGCGGTTACATCCATAGTTTAATTGACCGATTTTAAGTTTGTTTGTTTGTTTTTTTAGCATATTTTATCATCATTCTTCTTATTCAAACCTGTTTTACACCATAATTTCCCTGATATACTTCATTCCCTCCTCTACAAACGGGACTAAAAAATCAAGATTGTCAATGGAAAAATGGTGCTCAATCTCTTGAACAATTCATTCACACAAGAAACACTAGATTTCCTGCAGAAAAACATCAATTTTTTTCAACTTGGTCTCTGGGAGGGTGCATTGCTCTCTCTACCAAATACCCTTCTCTCTTCTCTATCATGTATCTCCTTTATTCTTGTGCAGGAAATGACAAATGTAAAGGATCTTGGTTCTGGTCGTGGTATCCATTGCATATACTGTTTAGCTAAATTTCATGGGTTTCAAGATATGCCTTTGTTCTAGAAAACTACTCAAAACATATTTGCTATTTCAATTACAAAAATCAATAACATTTACAATCAACTAACTGTATTTGCAATCAACTGCCATTTTGTCCCACTATCAAAAGAACCTATTGTGACTCCAAAATGGAAAAAAACAGCATTTTTCTGGATTTGTTATGTACTAAAAATGGAAAATAATATGTTTAATGTGCAAGATATATGCAATTGCACCTTCAACCCTTACATGTCACTCCCAGAAATCAATATTTTCATAATTAGTATGTAGTCAGTGTTCCACCAAATTTGACATACTCAACACAATCTTTCATACAAAGTACTTTGCTAACATTTATTGCATAAGTATTATCCTGAAATAACTTTCATTTACCGGCACGTGCTTCGTTCTGCCATACGTCAAATGCCGTTTGCAGCATGCCACGTATGAAATATTGTGTCACATGTCATTAATAAAACCGTTTTTATGGTTAATTTGTAACAAACAATCTCTACAACCCACTCCCTTTAAAACCATATGCAATTCCAATCAACGGATTCTGGTATTAACGGTATTAATGGCATTTGCAGTCCCGTGCTACACCACCGGCACTCTCAAATCTCTCTGTAACTCTCTTCGGCGCAATAAAATCAAAATAATAAAACGCTCTTCCTAAATACTACGTATCTAGGTATTCCTCAGCCCTTGCCTCACCTCGTGACACTCCACGGATAGAAAAATAAAGGAGAGAGAAGAGAAGAGAGAGAGGAAAAGGCTCACCGTCGCGAGGAAGCACACGGCGAAAAATAAACGACCTTGCATTCTCTAGGCTTTTAAAAAGGTCCCGAAAAAAGACCACTATGTCACCTTTATTGGTCTTTCCCCTCCCCTCCTAGACGTCTTTAAAATTACCAAAGGCAGCTGGATAGGTCTGACAAGCCTCCTGCGCGAAGAGGTGAGGGTCAGCTGTAGGAGTCTGAGGGAGTCTGAACGTCGGATACAATTCCTCAACACAAGACAGGCCATCATAGGAGATTTGGGCGGGGAGGAAGGGAAAGCTTTGTGAGTTGCTGTGGGAGGTGCTGTGATGGGGGTTTAGTTTGAAGGATAAGCAATAGATGGCGTTGGGAGGATGGAACCGTTTTCTCTCTGTTTACGTTGGTGACGCCACGTGCTGTTTATAGGCGTGATATCATTTGGTGCTGGTGTTTGTGGGGGTACTTGGCTCTTGGTTTCTCATTAGATTGGTGGCGTTATTTTCTCTGTATGTTACTTTGTCACTACATTGGTGACGCCACTTATTTTTTTGCATTAATACTGCCATTTCTCTCTGCATTGATGACATCACTCTCCATATCAGTGACGTCACTTTCTCGCAACATTAGTGACGTCATATAAGGTTGCCACCCGGTACATTTAAAGATGATATGAATAAGAATTGATCTTCCTATATCTTCTAAAATGCATAAAAGGGCCGGCAACTTTTAGGTTATCATCTAGTAACATATGTTAAAATTGAAGCGATCACCTAGATAAAAGTTAATAGAAATGGCAGCAGAATATAGTAGTTTTTCAGTTCTGTTTTAGTAGCTGTAAAATTCATCAATAGATGACTCTGTAGTCAATAGGAGCATCATTTTACATCTACAATATGAATGAACACTCTCTCATCTTCCTTATATGGTCTTCAATCATAGCGGCATGGCAAAGAGTTTCCTTAAGAGGATCCAATGAAGTCTAGCGAGGATCGGAGTGTCCATTGCCTCTCGTAAAAGAGGATTCGAGACAATAAAAGACTCTTGGAGACGACTTTAGAGATTGTCTTTTTTTAATTTTAGAATCCGATCCCCTTGCCGTCTCGAGATTCACGGCGCTTATGTACCAGCTGGCTAGAATGTTGTTTTCCACAAGTCCTGCGGTTTCCCTGTAATCGCCCTCCAAGGCCATAGGATTTCTCTTAGCAGCGGCGGTCGCACACTGGCAGGTGAGTGCCATCGCTAGGGCGCCGAGGATCGTCAAACCGCCTGTTGTTAGTGCCAATGGTAAGAGGGAAGGCGTATTAGGGCGAGCGGCTCTTGGCCCATCCCCCTTTTCCATTTGCTTGGATAACCTTTAGTCTTTCCCGAGGACTTCCCAGAGGAATCCTGTGACTCACCGCCGGCCTTGAGGGGGACTCACTGACTCGAGGAGGCGGAAGCACACTCAGTTGACCACCCTGTGAAGACGCAAAAGGTTCAGAAAGGCCTGTGATTGTGAATTGAAAACTCAATAGCCTTAGATTCTGTTACAAGCAGTCTGCTGAAAGGAAAGTATGAATTATATTTTTTCGTATCTGACGATGGTTTTATTTTTTACAATTTTTATTGCACTTTATTGCTATGTTTTATGTGTTAATTTGCATTGAAAGAGATTGTTGTGTAATTTTCAGTTCCACACAACCATAAGTTTTTTTGTTTAGTATTTTTTTCTGTTATTTGAATGTTTTCAAAGTTAGCCCTACTATAGCCAGTTGAATATCAGTTTATTGACTGTAATTTGTTTTGCTTCATGTAATTGACGATGACCCCATAGAAAGTGAGGTTTATACTCGAGAGCATATGATTCCCATATGTAACAAACCATTGAGTTGCTGCTAATTTTTTTATCTTAATATATATCTATTTTATTCTAGGAGCATAACTCAGTGGAAGTTGGAAGACCTTCCTTGTAGTTTAGCATCAAATAGGGAACTAGCCCTGGCTCTGTATGGTGCCAAATTCTGACAGGTATGGAGGCCATGACAACTTTACATGACAGCTTCTTGACATTGTGCCACTATCAAGTTGGCTTTGAGACCGTAGGTATTCAGTCAAAGGTCACAGGAATTTCTTAATGGTAGTTTAGACTGATTACAGTCAGTATGAATTTGAGAAGAAAAGCCAGTTTGAATGCTAATATATAAAGAGATACATACTTAATGGATATATTAGCTGTCTCTATAGTTAAACTTCATACCATTTTCTATATGACTGTTTGTGACCTAAAAAATATAACTGAGATATCTGATATTGATGTAGATTTCAGATTTGATACAATTAGGAATAGTCAAGATTTTAATGGCAGAGGTAAGATGTAGCAAATCAGATTAGCTTGTATATCATGTTCATGATATAAATTGTGCAGCTTGACAATTTATCATGTGCAATCTTTACATGCACATCATATGATAAAATGAAGAAAAGGGGAAGCTGGTGAGCATGTTTTGTAAATTCTACTTCAGAGTTATTCCAGTATGTGCTGTTTGTTCAATTTTATTGGTGGGATGAAAATATCTTTCACCTGATTACTTTTTAAGATAGAGTTGTGGAACTGAAAATTACCCAGTCTTGTAATAGGTACTGAATAATGTTGAGACACTATGTAAAGATTACTTTACCATTATAGTTATGTTAATGTCATAGAAGAGTTTACATTATTATGTTTATTTGTATTTTGTATATTATATATTAACAAATATTGAAATGTTTTATAACCAATATGTAACACATAACCAAACATTGCTTAAACAGCTAGCTAATAGATCTCGTACTCAATCTCTATTTTTTATGCATAATGGACGAGGAATTACAAGTAATACATATGTATACTAATGGAGAGTTAGAAGGCAAATTGAGGGCTTTTTATAAAAACTGAGTAAGGTACTAGGCAAGAAATCAATTGTAAATTTTAGGGGATAATCTTGAAGAGAGCCTGCAACAATTGATTATATTTAGGTGTTAGTTGCAATTGCAAAGGAAAATGCCTGTTATATATAATTCTCATGTATTCTGGATGTTATGTGAACTGACATGAATTTCTAAAAAAAAAAAAGTATGATGTTTACATAACTTGGATTCCTAATTGTGACTAGATATTTTTTCTCAAGTCAGTAATTTCAAAAGATATATATATTATGCAAAAAATTATATTAGATGTAGATAGTATAACCAAAATCACTTAAATTTTCATTGCTGTTCTGAACTGATTAAAGTTTTTTGTAGAGGACATTTTCCAGAAAAAATACCTATGATTTTATGGCAATTGGGGATGTGAGAATAATTATAGGTTTTGGAAGAAGTTAAGTACAATAAAAAGGATAGTAATGGGTTATATGTGACTATTTCAGTGATATGAGGCTGTTTATTGGATAATATTATAATTTAGACAACTGTCTTTTCAAGGAGTAAAAGGTTCTTTGCCATAGTACAGCATTAGAATGATTAAGAAACTAAATTAGACTAACATTGTTATAACATTAAACCCAAAGCTGTATATTATGATAAATATGTATTATACAGTAACTAGATTTTTTTTTCTATATTCTGCATTTGTTATTCATTGAATGTAATTAGCATAAAGTATACTCTTTGCTTCTTCAGTCTATTATTGACATTTTATCAATCTCTTCATCTAACAACCTTGGAGAAGCAAAGAGTACCAGTATGTATAAGTCATAAGGGAAGAGAATTAGTGTTATGGTTAATCTTGATGCCATTTTGTCACATTCATTTAATGTTTTAGTTTCGTTGTTTCATGTTATTTAATTTTCTTTACCAGTTGGAGTAATGATTTTGAATGTATCTTTCAGTTCATTTGATATATATTACCAATGTAGTTGTCAGATATATTTACATTATCAGTGGCTATAGGTAACTTAGATCATGCCAAGGTTTTCGATACTTATGTTCAACACTAGACAGGCACTCTGATTCTGGAATTGATGTCAGAGGGTAAAAAGAATTGGCCAGTTTAATTGAATGAATGATGAATAACATGAAAACATAAAGGAGATCATTATTGTAGATATTTCCTCTTTTTATTATACATATGAAAATAAATTGTGTTTTCATGTGCACTCAACATCAGCAGCAAAGGGAAATTTTTCCTATTAGTATATTTGACAAGCAGAACCACAACCATTTGCTAATACTTATTCCTTGTATTGTAGTGAGATGTTGAGACTTTCTCTTCCATGGTATGCCTCTAGATTGGCTACTGCATCATTGCTAGTGGGCCAGAGATAGCTTTAGACATCTGATCTTGGCTGATGGTCATTGTACGGGATTTCTGGTTTTCATTCTTGAAACTCTGTAGAGTCTATAGTTTCACCTTGTATGATACTTTTTATCTCCCGTGGTCTCTCTTGCTAATAGGATTTGTTTATTGTTGATGGGTAGAGAAGAACTCGTGAATTTTTTTTTAATGACGTGTGCATGATCTAAGCTATTCATAGATGCCAGTATCATCAGATGACTGTATTGGTAATGTATGTATTGTTTTAGAATACTATGTAGTGGGTTGGTTATCATAAGGTCTAATTCTTTGTATTTCATATCTGAAATTTCTCTTATATATTATGATGTTCTCAACTGAATATAAAAATCTCCAACAATGTGGATGGAGTACCAAAGGAGTTAACTGATATGAAGTAATTGTAAACACAACTTCAATAACCTGATAACTTCCACAGCTAATTCTGTTGATTCATTTTTCAGCAAACTTTACATGGCTTAAGGGAACCATAACTGTATTAACATGAATTGCAGATTTGGAGTATTCAGTTTCCTCTGTGTTTCTAAGGATTGATTGTGGGTCAGAGCTAGTGTTTATGAAAGTTCCTTTGCTTTTGTGTCAGTAATGAAAGAATTTGTATACAATGAAGCTTTGAACGTAGGTATTCAGGACGTGTAAATACATAATCATAGGATGTTTTTCAACAGCTAAAATTCTCTATGTTATGGAAATGACATAATTTGTTTCACTTATGATAGGCCTAGTAAAGGCAGTGATTAAAGGAAAGGTGAAGATGATATCACTGACGACTCAAATGAATGTATGCTGTGTAATGCCACTGGGGATTTCTTGAACTATTTGCATTTGAAGGCCATGATGTGGTTCTGTATGCTGTCTCATTTAAGCATTTATTTTTTTTTCTAGATACTGCAGTTAGTACAGTCAGTGATGCAGCATAAGAATAAAACTTTCACTTGCAGGAAATGATTAGGTTGTTCTTATTATCTTTACTATTGTTGTTATATTTAAGGATAGAACTTTTTTTTATGGAACCCTGTGAAGAGGGAAAAAAACTAATTTTTTGGGGGGAGGTTACAAGATTTCTAGTAACAAGTTTTTTTTAGTCTTTGTAGCTCAGGTAGGAAAGAATGTGGCAGCAATGTCCTTGGGTCCTTTACAGGGAATTACAGCTATCTTATGTCCTTCTGTGTAATTCAGATATTTTGTATTTTGTTGAAAAAAATGCATTTTCAGTATTTGCAAGTTGTAAGAATAGCTATTTATTTAATAGTTTTAGTCCTTGATAAATATCATTATCATTATTATGATTATTATTGTTATTATTATCATTATCATTATCACTTTTATAATCACCATCATCAGTATTATTGTTATTGTCGTTGTTATTGTTATTATTTTTGCTATTACTATATAGTTCCTTATCAGTGTGTAATACATTTGGAAGTACACATAGGCTAGGCTAACATTTTCTCTTTTATATTTTACAAATGTATTTAGCTCTGTTGTAGATAAGCTTATTGCAGATATGGTAGATAGAAAAACTAGTTTTCTGATATCTTTTGTGATTGGATTACCTGATAGTTGTTTATCTATTTGTTCATTCTTATATTTATCTTTTTATTTTTCACATAATGTAATATTTTATGTACAGCAATGCATTGTCTACAAAGAGTAAGTCAAGGAACTTTCAACAAGCAAAGGTCATACAAAACACCCTTGTAATGAGAATACACCAAATTTAAGTGTAGATGGTTCTTTGTAATTAACTCTGTCTTCTTGTCTTTCTTGTTTGCTTCTGGGAATGTTACGAGTTTGTTTCGCTTTTTGCTTTGGACGCGGTAAAGGCTCACAATGATAACGTGTAACAACTCTTACTGTTACTAACTCTGATACTAACTCTTGGTGCAATTTGTTGCTGCTACTGAGGACTTAGACTGCCTGCTGCTCTCCCCTCTCATAGGGGTGGCTTGCTCTTTTCCATGTTTCCGATTGGCCGCAGATCACAGACAACCGTTAATATATGCTGAGCTTAAGAACTGTGCTTTGGGGGATTTAGTTAACCTTTTAATCATATTTTCTTGAAATTAGCAAAGAACTTGCTAGCCAAGATATGCCACTTTTTTTTTTTTTATGTCACAGCAGAATTAATATAACCAGTATATTAATTAAAAGATAGTTCATGGTACAGCTTTGATCCATGGTAGTCATTGAAGGTTTAGTTTTGTATATTTGTATATCTTTATTCTTTGTAGATTTTCATTTAGGAATAAGTGTTAAGTACATTGTCATTGAGAAAGCTTATGTTGAGGTATCAGCTAGTTCCCATGATTTTTTTTTATCACCTTTTTTGTTTTTATTGTTTTAAAGAAAAAATGTTACAGTGCAGCAATTCAGAATTAATTTTAAAAATCCATATCAATGCTCAGTTTTCTCAAGCAGTAGCCTGACTCATGGATATGTTGAAATGCACATCTTACATTCGGCTGTTCCTTTCGAGTGCACCCGCCTGACGACCTCCCTACTCCCAACGTGCACTAACTGACATGATGCCCCTATAGGTTGTAATGTCCACAAGCGGGGGGGATTCAGAATACTCGACCCCCCTTCAGAGCCACCGAGCTTCACGACAGCTTGCCTCCCCGACCTCCTATACATCCGTGAGTTGTTGCGGTCTCGTGCAGCCAGCCAGGTGTATGACTAACCTTCTGTAGGGACCGTGTCTACCTGTTGTCTCTCTCCTCTCCCGCCCCTGTCCCGTATGGCCTCCTTTCTTGCTCTCTCGGCTGTATCTAGAATGTCTGTTTGTATCTTTCCTCTCTTTTCACTTCATCTTTTCTCTTTTCTCTCTCCTCTCTTCTATATTCTCTTTTTTCTTTCTCTTTTCTCTTTCTCATTTTCTTTCTCTTTCTCTTTTTTCTCTTTTCTCTCTTTTCTTTCTGTCTCTTTTCTTTCTGTCTCTCTTCTTTCTGTCTCTTTTCTTTCTGTCTCTTTTCTTTGTCTGTCTCTCTTTCTTTCTGTCTCTTTTCTTTTCAATAATGTCTCTTTCTTTCTGTCTCTCTCTTCTTTCTGTCTCTTTTCTTTCTGTCTCTCTTTTCTTTCTGTCTCTTTTCTTTCTGTCTCATTTCTTTCTGTCTCTTTTCTTTCAATCTTTTCTTTCAATCTTTTCTTTCAATCTTTCTTTCAATCTTTTCTTCCTCTTTTCT
>NC_091573.1:27790398-27792898 GCF_042767895.1 Penaeus vannamei
AAATGAAAAAGTCAAATTTAATGTATATTTACTGTAATGGTTGCAGTGGGAGAGAGAAAAAAGTATGGCATTGTGAGGAAGCACAGTACAAAAGATATTGAAAGACATTAACCAAGAATACAGAGAATTTCTCTTTGTTCAAATTCAGTCATATATGCAAATGCAAATTTGGATATGGATCCAATTTTAGGCAAGTTTTTAAGATTGCCTTGTTCTGAAATCTTTCATGGAAATTATTGTTCAAATAAAGCCAGTTTTAATATATGATTACCTTTGAATTCCAATTGATATTCAAAATTCCAACAAAAATCAACACTCATGAAACTATGGAGTTAAAAATCCTAATCATTTAGGATAGTCAATTTTTACCATGTTTATTGGCTGACAGTTTTTTTTTATATAATTTGATAATTTAAAGGACTACGGGATGAATAGGAGATGAATGATAAGGAAGAGGGTTGAACAGCAGATAAGGAAGAGAGGAAATTCAAGAAAGCAGGTTTGGAAATTGTTGAATAGCTAGCACATGATGAAACATCAAGAAGGAAATTTCAGCTAAAATACTTAGAGGATAACTTCTAGTATACAGTATTGTTTACATTTATAACCAAGTAAAATTCATGAATACTCTATTAGGAGAGGGAGGAGGAATTCTGTTACTGAATAGGTACATGAGTGTCTACATGAGTTTATTTTTTCAACTTTGATTTTGGTTGAAAGAGCTCTGATGTTTGAGTTTTGTAAGCAAAGAATTGAAGCAAAAGTTTTGGTAAAGGGAGCTATAACCAGGAATATTTTTATAATGCAATAGGCAGTTTAATTTAGATTAAAAGATGATATGAAAAAAAGGGAGAACTGGAGCTGTTTCTGGAATATTTTTTCATACATATAAGCACCATAATTTACTTTCACACCTTATTCCAATTTTATTTATTTGTGATCTTAGAGGTTTCCTGGAGGCTGAATATTGCTGTTGGCTTCAAATTTGTAGAATGGAATGAAATAAAGGCTATCTTAGGGGTACCGTAGATTAGTTCAGTTGCTTATGCGACAATAATTTACCATGTCACAGTTGCAACATAGATTAGCAGAATTGGGCTGATTTCCATACTTCAGCCAGTGCACAAAAAGTTTTATAAGCACTGCCATTCAGAAGAATTGGAAGACAGCAAACTTGCACATTTTCTGAAGTAAATTACATCCTCTTTTATACTGAATGAAAGGTTTTGTTTTATTTTTCTATTATTATTAGTTTTTTTTTACATTTCTTTCTCTCCTTAGTTTATAGTTATTTATCCCCCCTCCCCCTAAATAAAGCAGTGGGATAGGCTTATTAACCAGGATTGTCTGTGTGTTTTTTTCCCATCCCATCTGATTACAGAAATTGGATGCAGAGTTTCATGACCACCGCGTTGTGCTCCATGTAAGAAGCTTTAATCCGTTGATTTTGCATGAGACACTACATATGTTGTCTGTCTGCACGCTCGCTCTACTAACGCAGATTGCATTAACACTGCATGGTTTGTATGTTTTTCTGCTTTACTCCTGTCCTGTTCTTTTAGTTGATATTTTTATTTTAATCACCACAGGTATGTACAGTCACATAGTTTTGGAGGACTTTTGTGAATAACATATCTTATTTTTATGTATTTAATTAATTGTACATTTTTAAGATACCAAGGAGCATATGATTGTTTTAAGCAGTTTATGATATGTCCTCAAAATTAGTGTGACTAATCAAAGCATTAAAGATACAGCTATGAAACATTGATTAATATTCACAATGTCTGTGTACTTTTGTCAGCATCTTAATCTGTTTTCTTTCAGTAAGTAAAATGATGGTTTAAAACTTACCACCATTCTTCAGTAAGAATTTTAGATATTTGGCTTAGAGCTCCCAAACTGTTGTTTTTTTAAGTCACATGTCACAAAGAAAAAAAAAGAAATAATGATAATATCGAAAATATATCTCAGTGATTTCAAGTAACACTTAATCAATATTTGAGTATTACACTAATGAACTAGGCACAAGAATAGGCATTCATGTGATGATCATAGATTATCAGTTACTTGCTCGAAACATTGACACACCTGTCTTATTAGATCCCCACAACATGTCCTTCTTTCTCTGTTCTTTTTTACATTGGACATTTTAGCATGGATGTAAATGCTTTCCCACTTTGAAATTATTCAGATTGTTCACTCTCTCATTAAGAATAATATCTCAAATAGACGTCACTGACAGTCGACTTCCTAACATTTCACAGGTAATATAATTAATCTGTAGTAGTGAACTTCAGACTTAGCTAGAAAGGGATTCAGGTTTTATATACTTGTCACATTGCCTATCCTTTAAGACACCACTCTCCCTTAGTAATTTTGCTACACACAAAGTGATAGCTAAAGGCTTTAGAGTGCCCTTTATACACTGTTCGGAATAAATGAGCTTGTGAGCTTGGTTTAATGCAGCTCTAATTTGCTACTCGGATTTCCTCATTTT
>NC_091573.1:27802898-27805398 GCF_042767895.1 Penaeus vannamei
GAAAAAAATATGATACCATAGCACTTAGTTGTAATATGTGAATGGCAAAAATTATAACATTTCCTCTACTTATGATAACTCAGTCCAATCAATACTATTTTTTCATA
Organism: Penaeus vannamei; assembly: GCF_042767895.1. NCBI lineage: Eukaryota > Metazoa > Arthropoda > Malacostraca > Decapoda > Penaeidae > Penaeus > Penaeus vannamei. Next base: position 27,803,006 of record NC_091573.1, read on the forward strand.
TCAAATATGTTTGTGAAAAAAAGGAAACATGTGATTATATATCTGATATCAATCTTAAGTTAAGTTAAGTGAAATAACCATGGTTCTCAAGTGAATATTTGTTTTGTGATATTCTGAAAGGGAGTAATTAGTCAACCTGAAACTTTTTATTTTGGTGCCAAGTCAACTTTGCTATTACCTCATTATTTAAAGGTTGTGAAAAAAGAGAAGAAAAAGGAGTTTTGCCCTAGATGAGTAGCTGCATTGGTTTCACAGTACTTGCAGACATAAAGTTTTGGGTTGATTTTCATTGTTGATTAGACATTGTAGAATGTATGAAAGACTGGCATATGATTGTTTTTAATGATTCCATAGTTTTCCTTTATAAAGTAAGGTAAAAGAATGTTCATTAAGTCATAGCTTTCATGAATGCCAGAACATACCTGTACCTAAAAATAATGCCAGAACTCTATAATTCTTCTCACCAAAGAGGCATTTATTGCAAGCATGGTTGACCAGAGGTTTCCATGACAGGTGCCACCAATCCGTTCATCCCCAAAGGTTGCAAAGCAACTTACTTAGACATGGGTAAGCACCTGAGGAGAGACTCCCTCTCAGAGTGATGGCATGCAGACCTGGCAAGACCCTGCTTTGTGTTGACATATGCTGTGCTTTACACTTGGGACTGGAAAATTTGATTTGTGCCACTGAGGGGCTTAAGAACTAGAAGCAGTATGGAAAATAAAAAATTATAATATTCTGGGAGTGGTTAGAATCTTTGTTTTTGATTTTGGTATTTGGTCTCTTTTTTATTATCTATTTTGAAGTGAACCCTGTTCCTTAACTTTTGATCAGATTTGATATCCCTTATCTGAAAAGTACAATTGGCATAATTCTTCATCCAGAAAATATGAATAAGATCCCCTTTTTCAAGTGTTTGCATGGATTGTTTTTTGGTTTGCTTACTAGCTTGAGGTTCAGCTGTTTGTTAAGATATTTTTACTTTTGCTCTTAGATACATTTACTTTGAATTTTATGTAACAAAGTTCAGTTTTAAGACCCCCAAAGCATCTGGCTGCACAAGAGTGGATTACCTAAACAATAATAGACAATATATTTAAGCCTGATATTCATGCACATATACACTCTCCTACTTCCATTCCCTCTCCTACTCAAAATGCAGACTCACAAATACAGTAATTAGAAGTTTAATTGCTTGTGTCATTGAAGTTGGGGGTCTACTTTTCCTTGCTTATTTTGTCCTTATTGTCCCAAGGGAAGAGATTAGTTTAGGGAGCAAATACTTCATATGATAATATGAAGGGATGTTGGTATTCATAAAATTTGCAACTTATTGGTTGTTAGCCAAGGGACTATTAAACAGTAAGTTTGTTTGTTACCACACCAAAAATAATGACGCTACCATGTCAAAAGCAATTGATCTACATACTCCATGAGACATTAAAAAATATTTTGAGATCTCAGCTTATTATAGAATTGGTCCCTAACTTGGATGACATGTTCATTTAAACTTCTGTCTATTGCATCTACAAGTTAATGCTGTAAACAATTCTGAAGGTAACTGGTGTCCTAAAACCACTGAGATGCCGTGATGGAAACAGAGAACTTCTGTCTTTCCTTTCCTTTCCATAAAAATATCATTTGTCTTTCATCACATGTATCAACCCACCAGAGTGAGTGAGTGTATATATATATACGTGTATGTGTGTGTGTGTGATTGTGTGTATGTGTGATTGTGTGCGCGGTTGTGCGTGTGGATATGGCTCTTTTTCACGTGCTTTAGTATGTATATTGGATAAGTTAGAAAATATTAGCAACTGATCCTCTGATTCATTTCTAGCTTTAGAATTGGATTACTTGTCACAATACTAAAGGGAACGCAACATTTTCCCGTCAGCATTGGGTTAATAGTTTACAGCTGACTACTTTAATCAAAAGCAATAGCCATAGGACTTTTAGTTTTCCATGGCATCCAGTCCCCCTTCTTTAGTAAGTCTCCCTTACATGCAATACCTTGTATTATCTTGTGATGGGGAAGCTTCCATTCTATAGCACTGGGTCTCTTTAGCCCAAGCAGGGATGACAAGGATGATGAATAGAGAGATGAACTGTTTTATTAGTTGGATAGAATTAGTTCTCTTGAAAGTAGGTGGTTAAGATTACAACTTAGAAGCATAATTGGAGCAATGTTGGAGCATAATTGGTTGAAAGTATGGAAAAGGAGGCTAGTCCTGCCGTGTATGTCTTGACCAAAACCAGGATATTTATGCACAGTCTGACCCAAAACAAGGGAGAATCTAATGTGAATGCAAGTTGTACCCTGAATTGGTTGATTTTGATTATCCTGAACTTTGCAATATTCTTTTTCGTTCTTTCAGTCTTTGTCTTCCATC
>NC_091573.1:27825398-27827898 GCF_042767895.1 Penaeus vannamei
GGTTGTATGTATAAATTGTATGGACTTGCAGATATTATTTGCAGTTTATGTTTCTGTCTGTTAAGAGGAGAGTCGATGGTACAGTAATGCGTTAAAGGAATTTTGATATATATGTGCCACATTTCTGGGTAACATCTTTAGTGTTACATTATTTTATTTTTTTATCAAAAAAGGATATTGCTACATGCTTTGATGATCTGGTCAGTCTGTTAAAATGATGTTATTGAATACTAATATGTAATTGGTTTCACAAAAGTTTATGTAAATGATTTTGATAAGACATTTATTTTTTAGTCATGTAAACACTTTTCTAAATGTCAACTGTGTCTTTGTTTCTAGAAGCTAATTGCTAGTCAATCTGGAGGTAATTTTTTATATTGTTGACTAACATTATTCAAAGGAAAGATCATTTCTATCTTTTAACCATAAATGCATATCTCTTTATATATATTTCTCAGCCCTTTCCTTTCCTCTCCTTTCTCAAAAGTTTTTCCACCTAACATTTTCTCAGAAGCTCATAAGATTTAAAAAGATTATGGACACGTTTGTCTGGAGAAAAGAAGGCCTGCCTTGGAAGCTTTGCATTTAGTGTTAAAATTTAAACTTTTAGCTTCTAAATCCTTCTTTAGGATAATGTTTAATTTCTTTTTCTTTGTCACCCTGGTAATTCTGGAGGGACACTTGGAAATTAAATGGTTTATCAATGCATTCTCAGACATGGAATTATCCAGTCAGAATTCAGGTGAATGTAAGGGACATGTCCAAATAGGAACATGTTTACTAAGCCATAGGAAGATGCAGTAATGTGTTCAGTTTGTTTTTACCCAATATTAGACTCCAGCAGCTGACGCTTGAATTCCCTCACAGCTGGGAGGGGCATGGCCAGCTAGGAACCGAGGACCTTGCAGTTGCAAAGCCAGTGTTCTACAGCCAAGGTACACTATCTCTACAAAATTATTAGTGGAATAGTTGCAATGAATTGATAATTAGGAGTAGTTTAAGCAAGATTAGTATAATTATCCCCAACACTTTCCTGTTAATGTGCCTTAAGTTGTTTGAGTTTTCCCTCCTGAATAAAAATAAGCATATTGTAAATCATTAGTTTATGTGGAGACTGAAACGAAACGATTGTTGATTGTGAGATTTTGTCCAAAAGGAGGATCTAGTTGTTTGTTGTTTGGAGGAAAGTTTTTTGGCTTTGTATCTTAAATGTTGCATGAAGAGTTTTTTAAAATCTTATACCAACCTTAAAGGAAAAAAAGAGAGGTCAAGGTATATTTTTTGATGTTGCAGTTATCAGAGAGCACTTAGTTAGTATATGTATGACAAAGTTCTAGAATATAGCTTAGTCAAAAAATGGTTTGGACCATTAATAATTGAAGTGGAACAAGATCTGCTGGGTATTTCTCATGCGTGAAGAAGCAATTGGCAATTGTTTCCATGTTTGGGTTTGTTGGATGTTTATTCAATTTTATAGACCTTTCAGCACATTGATATAATAATTTTTTTTCTATGAATACAGATGTTTCATGGCATTCTTTTTATTAGTTTTAATTTTAACATGGATTTAGATTATGATATAGGTAGGAAGATTATCCTCTCCTGTGTTTTATAAAATTCACAAAATTAGTATTTTCTAGTTCTTGCAGATTACTTGTGTCTTTGCATTGTTCTTGAATTTTCTCAGGGTGTCTTATCCTAGCCAATGTGGCAATTGATTTTCGGTTGAGAAGTCAGAGGAAAAAAATATATTTCAGAAGATGAAATGGATTAATGTTAGTTGCTCTTATAGGCTAGAATGATTAAAAGAACATTTTATATGAGGAAGGATAGGTTTCGTTAATTGTATAGATTTTGCAATTTTTTTACATATATATTCACAAACTGATGCAAGTGTGTGAGGGTAGGAATTTTAGCATCGGCTTAATGTGAAGTTCGACCATACCTGGAAAAAAAAAATTATTATTATTATTTCATTTCTCCTCCCCTTCCCCTACTTTTATCATTACTTTTATCTTCTGTTTTCAAGCTCACATTGACTTACTTGAGCAAAATAAGCCTGGGCCAAGTAATTCACAGAACTACTAAGAACTTTTTAAATCACATTCACTATATGAAGAGAAATCACTACATGCCTTTCCAGCTCATTTCTTTAGTGATATTTCAGAGCATGATGAGGAAGGTCCTTTGTAGAAATATTACAAAGAGAAAGGAAGTGAGAAAAAAAAATGGGTAGAGATTATTTTGGAAGACATATACACTATTTTTTTTTTAACAGATGGTGTGACTGGTATTGGAAGGGTCAATCTAATGAGGAATTTTTGAAATTTATAATTGTTATTATCAGTATCATTGATATTGATATTATTGTCAGAAAAGCATTTGTGTAACTTTCTTTTTCCATATTTGATATATGTTTATTATTATTATTGTTATTATTATTATTATTATTATTATTATTATTATTATTATTATTATTATTATTATTATTATTATCTCT
>NC_091573.1:27858715-27861215 GCF_042767895.1 Penaeus vannamei
TATCATTATCATTACCATTATCGTTATCATTGTTATTATTATTGTTATTATTATTATTATTATTATTATTATTATTATTATTATTATTATTATTATTATTATTATTATTATTATTATTATTATTATTATTATTATTATCATTGTTATTATTATTACTATTATTACTATTATTATTATTATTATTATTATTATTATTATTATTATTATTATTATTATTATTATTATTATTATTATTATTATCATTATTATTATTATTGTTATTATTATTAGTATTATTATCATTATCATTATCATTATCATTATTATTAGTATTAGTATTAGTATTAGTATTAGTATTATTTTATTATTATTATTATTATTATCATTATTATCATCATTATTATTATTATTATTATTATTATTATTATTATTATTATTATTATTATTATTATTATTATTATTATTATTATTATTATTATTATTATTATTATTACTATTACTATTACTACTACTATTATTACTATTGTTACTAGCATTACTATTACAATTACTTGTTGGTGGTCGCCTGCATCCGTGGGTACGAGTTGGCAACAGCTGCATAGACTAAGGATGTAGCATTTTTTTCTTTTTTTTATTTATTTTTGATATTTTATTTATTTTCTTTAACAATTCCGGGATTGTTCTTGGTAATTCTGTATTCTTGAGTTATTGTTCTGTCTGATAATGTGATTTTATTTTCAGTTTCATTTTCCTAATGATGTAAGTGGTAAGGATGATTGTATGTTTTGGTATGGGGATGATTATGATGGTGATGATGGTGATGATCGAAAAAGGAAAAAAAAAAAAAAAAAAACAAAAACATTATACAAAAAAACATAAAAAAAAAACCAAAAAAAAAAAAAAAAAAAAAATTATACGAAAGGTATACGAAATAAAATAAAAATAACAAAAAAAAACAAAAAAAAAAAAAAAAAAAAAAAAAAAAAAAAAAAAAAAAAAAAAAAAAAAAAAAAAAAAAATAAAAAAAAAATTAAAAAAAAAATTTGATAAAATAACACAAAAACACACTTTACAAAATACACACACATACACACACACACACTTATACACACATACACACATGCACATACACACTTATACACACATACACACATATACACATACACGGGCATGTTAGGAAGGGCGTGCTGTTTTTCAAACAAAAAAACCCCCTCAAATGTTTTTATTTAAATTTTTTTTTTTATTTTTTTTTTGATTTGCATTTTTAAAATTTTTGGGTATTATTGTTGATAAAGATGTTGATATAGATAATGCGAATAAAAATTGTAAAAGTGATAATGATGATGATGGCAATGATAATATTAGTAATGATAATGATGATGTGATGTTGATAATGGCGATAATAATAGTAAAGATATTTAAAGGAAGGGGAAAGTAACAAGAAAAGCAAAGTGGGGGCCAATAACAAAATTGATTGAAATTCAATAATGAAGATAAAAAATAAGGGAATTATAATATAAACAATGAAAAAATTTAAGATAATAACTATGTGTGTGGGTTCCCAAATTTTTACACGATTTCATTTCCACGTGGTTCATCAGAGAATTATTATGATGATGATCTCGATACTGGTGATTGGAGACAGAGAAGGAAGGGATGGTAGTTAATTGTTTATTATTTTTGTTTACGATCGGTTTCCCTCGCAACCCAGCGCACTTTGGAGAATATTCCTTTCGCCTTAACCCAGCGTTCTCTATCGAAATATCCCATAACCCTGCTCTCTACTGCTGACGCTTTGCCGTAACCCAGCGCCCTCTGCCGCCGACGCTGCGCCGTATCCCCGATCCCCTGCGCTCCGCCATGACCCAGCGCTCTCTGCCGCCGACGCTGCGCCGTATCCCCGATCCCCTGCGCTCCGCCATGACCCAGCGCTCTCTGCCGCCGACGCTGCGCCGTATCCCCGATCCCCTGCGCTCCGCCATGACCCAGCGCTCTCTGCCGCCGCCCCGCCCGATCGTCATCTGTCCGCGCCGATGCCTATCTCCCAGCGAGCGCCACTTTCGAGGGGGCATCTTCGCGACGGCGGCCGGATTTCGCCCGAGAGCCAGGCGGGTTATCTGCGTGACCTTTGGCCGCCTCCCTTACGCGCCCGGCTCCCCCTCCCCCTTACCCTTATCCCCTTTATCTCTCCTCGTACCCCTTCACTCCCCCTCCCCCCCCTCTTTCCCCGTCCAAAGGCCTGGTGATGGCGACGTAGCGGCGGGTTTCGTGACCTCGCCTTCGCCCTCGCTCTCGGGTCACCTGGGCGGTGGGGCGAGGTCAAACGGCGTGACCTAACTTTTCCCTTCATCGGGTTTTTCCACCCTCCTCCTCTCAGGTCCTCTCCCTCCCTCCCCCCCCCCCCCCGCCCTCTTGTCTCGTCGCCACCCTCTTTTTCCCTTCCCCTCATATCCTCATTTCCCCTCCCTCCCTTTCCTCTCCTCCCCCTCCCCCTCCCCCTACCCCTCCTAAACAACCCCCC
>NC_091573.1:27868715-27871215 GCF_042767895.1 Penaeus vannamei
AGCACCTGATGGACGGAGCAGACGCGGGCGCCGGGATGGGCGAGCCGGGCCCGCCCGCGCTCTACCACGACGTGCAGTACACGGCGCTGGAGGGCGGCATGGAGCCCGCCCAGCCAGGCCCCTTCGCCGTGAAGATGGAGGAGGCGCGGCAGGGCGACCTCGTGGCGGGCATGGACATGGGCGCCCACGACGGCGAGTGCCTGGGCATGCGGCCTGAGAGCGGGGCGTGGATGGTGGACGGCGGCCCCGGCCCAGGCATGTGGCCCGTCAAGGTGGAGCCCTGGATCGGCCCGCACCACTCCAGGTAAGCGAGGGGAGGCTGGGCCTGGGGGAGGGACGAGGCAAGGAGCGGGGATATGGAAGGGGACAAGGCAAGGTAAAGATGAAGTGGTGATGCAAGGAGAAGTGGTGAGACAAGTGAAGAGGCGATGCAAGAAAGCGAGGCAAACCGAAGAAGGTGCTAGGAGTGAAGCAGTTGGGAAGAGATGAAGCACAGTGCGATATAATCGGGAAGGGACGAGACGAGAAGCGAACCAACCGAAAGAAAAACAAACAACAACAAGACAATACAAATAGAATAGAGACAATAAAGACGACTTTTCTAAACACCAAATCCACACTCCACCCAGCCGCAGGACCTCGCAGGTATTTGGCGAATAGCAGGTACCCGAGCGCACATCTGACCGGCGAGCAACGAGCGTGCATATACATAGCAGGCAGGATTAGTGATGCTGCATATCATGATGACTGAGGATGGTGAATGATGAATACCCCCGAGTCATGGGTGGTTCTCGAGACGTTCAAATTTATGCTGAAAGGGCGTTAGGGTTTGATTGCGGATTGGCGAATCATCGGCCATAGTTGCATGAGAATCTGTCGCTTACTCCCGTACAGTGTTTCTTCTCTTCTCTTTCTCTCTTTTCCACTCGCCCCCTCTCCTCTCCTGTAGTCTCTCTCTCTCTCTCTCTCTCTCTCTCTCTCTCTCTCTCTCTCTCTCTCTCTATCTCTCTATCTCTCTATCTCTGTCTTTCTCCCTCTCTCCCTCTCTTTCTCTCTCCCTTCTCTCCCTCTCTCCTTCCCCCCATCTCCCCCCTCCCTCTCCCCTCTCCCCCCTCCCTCTCCCCTTTCCCCCCTCTCTCTCCCCCCCCCTCTCTCTCTCTCTCTCTCTCTCTCTCTCTCTCTCTCTCTCTCTTCTCTCTCTCTCTCTCTCTCTCTCTCTCTCGCTCTCACTCTCTCTCTCTCTCTCCCTTTCTCCCTCTCTCCTTCCCCCCCTCCCCCCCTCTCCCCCCCTCCCTCTCCCCTCCTCCCCCCTCCCCTCTCCCCTTTCCCCCTCTCTCTCCCCCCCCCTCTCTCTCTCTCTCTCTCTCTCTCTCTCTCTCTCTCTCTCTCTCTCTCTCTCTCTCTCTCTCTCTCTCTCTCTCTCTCTCTCTCTCTCTCTCTCTCTCTCGCTTTATATATCGGTATGTGTCTACCTCCTACTTTCCTCCTCTCAATCTCGTATTCTCTCTACTTCCATCCTTTTTCCCTTTTTCCTCTTGTTACATCATTCATCAGATGATAGTCGATATTACACTGCGTGATATAATCTATGAAAAAAGAACATGTATATTACGCTGCACGACATACGTAGAGATATTCGAAGGGATTTGTACTATTACCGCCGGTGGTTTCTTCAAATACCTTTTTTTTTCTTTAATTTACATGTAATTGTAGCCTAAATAAGAAGGGGAAAAAAAGTGGTTTTATCTTCCACTGCATTACGAGGGACATTCAGGAAAGTGTTTTTGATATTACTAATGGAAAGCGATACGGAGAAGCGCACACAGCTAGGCAGTTGCGCAAAGTGTAATTATTATTATTATGATGATAATTCATTCTTTATTTCGGGTAGAAAGGGTTTGTGTTGGATAGCAACATTTTGATATAAGAATTATCAAATACTGATATACATGTGGATAGAGAGCTAGAGGGAGAGAGAGGGAGAGGGAGAGAGAGGGAGAGAGAGACGGAGAGGGAGAGAGACGGAGAGAGAGGGTGGAGAGGAAGGGAGAGAGAGAGGGAGAGAGGGGGAGAGGGAGACGGAGGAGGGAGAGGAGAAGAGAGAGAAGTAGAGGGAGGGAGAGGAAGAAGAAAGAGAGAGAGAGAGAGAAGAGAGGAGAGGAGAGGAGAGGAGAAAGAGAGAGAGAGAGAAAGAGAGAAAGAGAGAGAGAGAGAGAGAGAGAAGGGCAAATGGATGAACAGATGAATAAACATACATACATACAAGCATCCTAATCTCTCATCCCACATGCACACCCACCAGTATCTATCAACAAATTAACCGACATATTAATTAATTCTAAGCGTTCAAGATATACGACAGGGATTTCTCATTCATAATGATAATTATAATATTAGTAATGATAATGATGATTACATATTTATGATAATGATAATGATGATTACATATATATATAATGTTAATGTTAATGATGGAAATAATAATAATGAGTTCTTATTT
>NC_091573.1:27873715-27876242 GCF_042767895.1 Penaeus vannamei
CCCTTAATACCGAAAATTGATTGAGAGTAACTTTTGGCATGACACGAATTTATTTACTGAATGTGATAAATTCGTTATTTCGATATTTTGGTATTTGATATGTTTTCTGTGACATTTCTGGTGAATGAAGAATGATGGTAATAATAATGATAATTGATAATGATACTAGTAATATGTTAATGATAATAATGATGATGACAATAGTAATGATAATTTTGATGATAATAAATACTGGAAGCACAGAAACCTTAATGATAATTGTTATTTTGATAAGCAACAAAAGGAAGGGAGTTACAAAGGATTTTTGTGTATGTTGGTTAATGTTCTATCATTTTTATTATATGAAGTGTCGTTATTTCAGTATTCTGCCGAAAAGAAATGTGAGTGAATGGATTTACGAGGCGCGCACAAACCTTTGTAGTAATTAATGTTACAAAAGTTTAAAATTCTCCATAGAAAACGGTGTCCCGCCATACGCGCTTATTTTTCACTTTCAAAATAAACGTTATTTAAAATATATATATATTTGTTATTTTTTTAACTCCTTATTTTCTTTTTATTGTTTCGTCTTTTTGTTCTTCACTTTCTTCGCCTTCTTCCTCATCTTTCAGAGTTTATTAAGGCAAAGAAGAGCGAGTTATTGATATAAAACACGTATAAGTATACAAGTATAAAAGTGATGTAGGAAGTGTTCATGAAAATTGTAAGAGTAATGATAGTGAGCTTTACTTTGGACACAAAAATAAGAATGAACAATATTCAGATTAGATGATAAATACATGTGAAAAGAAATAAATAATTAAAGCGAGCAGTGGTGCCTGGCAAGATGAGTTTCAATGAACAATAAATTTTCATGAAAGGATTGTTATACTTTCGAGAATTAAAATCAGTTTATTATTATTCGAAGAAATATATTACTTTTTAATGTAAAACCACTACAATGTTTCATTTTTGGCAAGTTGTTGGCCGGTGGTTCGGAAGTCCCATTCCGACTTTTAGGAATTGCTGTTAAATATCCTTTCTCGGAATTGAATTTTTTGAACAGTGCCATATCATTACCATCAGTTGTTTTTCTGCATTTTTTCAGCAGATAACTTTATTTTATTTCCTTTTCTCGAGTTTTTAGAGCCATGTGGAGGAGAACGTAGATTTGGAACTGGCACTGCGGGCTACTTGTGCCATGGCGGGAATTGAACGGACGAAATGGCGTATGTTTGCGTGGCCGCCTTTGCCTTTGGGAATCGATGAAAAATGTATATGTGATGAAGGAAGTGTGGGAAGGACTTAGCTAAGATTTGTATTCCTTATTTATTTTTATTATTATTTTTTGTTTTTGTTTTACCAGTTCGAGGTATACGGGGTATGTAAAAACCATATCCACCATATGCAGAAATGACGCTCCCACATACCATCGCCCTCAGATTAATCATCCCACACTCGGGAGCTAGAACACCTAGAGGCCCTGGCGAACCACGCAATCAAGATGGCAGTCGCTTTAGGAAAGAAGATTAGAGATCTCGCAAGGGAATAGAGGTCAGACCACAGCAGAACTCTTGGCCAGGTGTATGGTATACCTTTCGACGGCTGCGACAAGGGACACACAGGCCAGGCAGGACGAGGACTCCACCAACAACGAATCGACCAATACCGCAGCGCCCTCCGACGTCGTGGCAAGACGAGCGCCTTCGTGGTTCCCTTCAAGCCTCCCCGAGTGGTCCCAGGCCTCCGTCATTGAAGCGAGGACCCAGAATCGAGCAAGGTGGAAGAAACGGCGTTGATAAAGTCAAGTAACAACTTCAACGCCCGCGACGGGGAACCACGAGCTCGCCAAGGTCGTCGCGTGTCTAATCACCGATGTGACCTGATGTCTCAAAACATGTAGAAACCTCTTTGTATCTCTTGTTCTCTAGGCCGTGGAGAAGCAGCAATACAGCGGAAACACATAGGGCATGTTCGCGTGTTTCCTTGTTCTTCCCTTCGTTGTTTTAATAAAAGAAAGTTTTGTATGAACCCCGCGCATATGCAATGGTAATCATGCATCACCTTGCCTTCACGAGATAAAGCCAAGATAAGATTGTGCTTGGCATTGGATAGCGGCGTGCTTACAAGGTGATCAAAACCCCTCTTTTAATTCATATCCTTCCTTGTTATCATGTATTTGTATTATATGTTTATTATATCCTTTATTTATTTAATCTCAACATTCATGACAAAAACACACACACACAAATGTTCGTGCATCGCTTTACCTTGTCTGCATCGGCGCGCCTTTCCCGAGGGGCCGCTAGGCATGGAAGACACGTGATTTGGGGGACAGCGACCGCCACGACTTCCGTGCGCAGCGAAGGAACGGGGATTGAGATGCGGGGCGGGGATGGCGTGTGTGCTGCAGGGTTTTAGAACTACGTGTGTATCGCTGTCACTTTCTTTTGTGAATGTGTGTGTGTGTGTGTGTGTGTGTGTGTGTGTGTGTGTGTGTGTGTGTGTGTGTGTGTGTGTGTGTGTGTGTGTGTGTGTGTGTGTGTGT
>NC_091573.1:27876742-27886742 GCF_042767895.1 Penaeus vannamei
TGACGCAATCGACGACCTTTTTTTAAGTCTTCATTGTTTTACCTTGGCGGTAGTGTGACCTTTTATGACCTATTTAGTGTCTGATAAGATGACTTGCCATGTGTGTATTTGTACGCATATGCATCTACCGATTTATTTATTTTTTCGTGTTCTTATGTATTCTTTCCTGTTCTCAATTACTTACCGAACGACCTTCATTACAGAGACTATTCTAGCGACTACACGAGTTCTCCAGAGCACAGAGACATGTTACCGCAGTGCTCCAGCGACCAGGAATATTCCGGCAGTTCCTTGACGCATCCCGTCGCGGTCGTACCACAGTTCCTTCCCTATAGCCACGATACCTCTAGTCCGGGGAAACCAGCTTCTCTCGGTTAGTTAAATAGATTAAATAGAGTCGGGTTAAATATATTAATGTAGAACGCATATGTGGCAGAAGAGGGGTAGGTGGATGGATGGATGGATGGGTGGATGGATGGATGGATGGATGGATGGATGGATGGATGGATGGATGGATGGATGGGTGGATGGATGGATGGATGGATGGATGGATGGATGGATGGATGGATGGATGGATGGATGGATGGATGGATGGATGGATGAGTTGGTAGGTGGATGGATAGATAGGTATGTAGATTGACAGATGGATAGATAGATAAGTAGAGAGACAGACTGATAAATATAGATGCATATGAACATCATCTGACAGACAGATAATGACCACTATAGAAAGACATCTCCTCCCCATCGCCCCAACTCACCCCCCCCTGTTCCTCCGCAGACGGGGAGGGCCTGCGGTCGTTCTCCCCAGCAGGACCCGCCTTAGACCACAAACCCGTCACCCCCTTTAACGACCACAAGGACTTCCCTCTGCTAAGTGACGACGCCCCTCCGTCGATCCACACGAAGTTGGAGGCCTCGGGGGTCGACTCTCCAGGGGAACGGTCTGCTGTAGGAGGCGTAGGAGGAGGAGGAGGTGGAGGAGGCGGAGGAGGAGTGGGGGTGGCGTCTCCTTCGTCAGGCAATCCGGGGAATTCCCTGAGTATGGCGGACGTGGTTGCCATGAACATCAAGAAAGAGGCGAGTGTCTGCCATGGTTTTTTTATTGCATATAATAAATCAATAATTGATTTGCTTATTTATTCAGATAGTTTTGTATTTTTTTATATGCTAATTTATTTATTTATTTATTTGTTTATGTGCTTGTTTATTCAGTTAGTATTTTATTCATTTTTTGTTAGTTATTTTCAGTATCTTTTTTTTGGTATGTGTAGATCTGTTGTCATTATTTCCCTGGATTAATATTCTATACTATTTTGGTACCTGGGACTGTAACCCTTTTTATGTTATATGGGGATATGAATTTGTATTTCTTGTGAGTTGATTTTTATGAATGCGCACAATATAGTGTAGGAACGCAAAACATAATACAGTAACACAAAGGAAAAGATAAGAATTACAGCTCAAGAAAGGTGCAGAAAAAAGGCCCCACATAGAAGCATAACTATAAAAATTATGTTTATTTATATTCCAATTTGATTTTGCCCTATGAGAGACTGAAACTTCAAAGTATTGGCATTTCTCTTATCTTTGTAGTTTTGTATACATGGTCTCTTACCTCCGTAGGTATGCATAAATAGTGCCTTACGATTGAGGCCATGCATATGTAATATCTTACCTTGGTGTTTATGTAATTAAAATAATTAGCTTTGCGGTTATGTGTATGTAATCTCTTCCCTCTGTGGTTATGTTTAAGATGATCTCTGTCCTTTGTGGTTATACGTAAGATAATTTCTTCCGAATGTGGTTGTGCATTTGTAATATCTAACTTTTGTATGCACGATCTCTCACAATATACATACAAAATCTCTTGCCTTCGTGATTACGTATATATGATAATCTCTTACCTCTGTGCATCTATAATCTCATCACTTTGTTGTTGTGTATTTATATACATCCCAAGATCAAAATATCTATATGCGTCGTCTGTGTTTTAGGTCGAATACCCCGACGAGACCATTGCCCTGTGTTCTGGCGAGGAGCAGCCGGTGGGGACGGAACTGCAGAGCCATCAGGAAGAATGGAAAAACTTCAGCGTGCAAGATACCCTGAGATTACTCGAGCCTGGGTGCAAGCAGAGCCCGTGAGTTGTGCTTTGTTTGTGTGTGTGTGTGTTTGGGGGGGGGTACCATTTTTTTTTTTATTGGAAGGGTACCTTCGCCTAAATACTTTTTAGCTCGATTGATTATAAAAGATGGCATACATACCTAAAAGTATAAAGGTAAATGAAAGCAAATTGTAAAGAACGTCTGTAATAGAATGGTGATGCTAATGATAATTGTGACGATGATAGCAATAGTGATAGTCATAATAATTTTGATGGTAATAATACTAATTATAATAATAATGATAATGATAGTGATAATGATAATGATAATGATAATAATAATAATAACAATAACAATAATAATAATAATAATAATAATAATAATAATAATAATAATAATAATAATAATAATAATAATAATAATAATAATAATAATGATAATAATAATAATAATAATAATAATAATAATAATAATAATAATAATAATGATGATGATGATGATAACAATAACAAACTACAACAATGCAAACTACAATGATAATGATTACAATTATGATCATCATGACAACACCAACACCACCAAACAAACCGATGATTCTCCCAACCGCTGATCTGACGCCCTCCCTCCCCCCTCCCCCTCCCCCTTCTTCAGGAGCGGCGCGACGGGGCTGACGATGATGGACTCGATCATGAACACCGCCATCAGCGCCGAGTACAGCGCCTTCAGTCTCCTGGGCAGCAACAACCCGAGGGAGCTGAACGAGCCGGAGAAGATGAAGCTGAACGAGCTGTCGGAGGCCAACAAGGGGCTTCTGGCGCCGCTGTGCGAGGATTATAATTTCAAGGTGAGGGGTTTGGGGGCTTTCTTTTTTGCCCTTCATTGATTTCGTCGTCTTTGTTGGTATTGTCGTTTCCGTTATCAGCAGTGGTACTGCTATCATCGTCGTCATCATTATGATAAGTCAATGTCATCGTGATCGTGATCGTCATTGTCATTGTCATAATTATAATGATGTTATTCTCATCATCCTCATCACCATCATCATTATTATTGTCACCATCATTATCATCATCATCATTATCATCATCATCTTTATCATCATCACCATCATGAACATCATCATCATCACCATCATGAACATCACCATCATCACCATTACCATCACCATTACCATCATCTCATTAAATACAAACAAAACAATCAAGTAAAAAGAGTAAAAAAAAATGAATATCAAGAATACCTCCCCCCTCCCCCCCCAAAAAAAAGAAAGAAAATAGACGCCTTGAAGAAAGAACAAATTCACCCTCAAAATCCATCCAGATTTACCCCCCCCCACCACAAAAAAAGCAAAAACGTCAGCTACTGAAATTTTTCCAAACCCTCATCCTCCTTCCCCCTCTTCGCCAGGACCTGAGCAACCCGTCGCTCATCAACATCATCAACCTGACGGAGATCGCCATCCGCCGCCTCATCAAGATGTCCAAGAGAATATCCGCCTTTAAGAGCCTTTGCCAGGAGGACCAGATTGCGCTGCTCAAAGGGGGCTGCACAGAGATGATGATTCTGAGGTCCGTGTGCGCCTACGACCCCGATAAGGACTCGTGGATGGTGAGTGTGAGATGAGGAGGTGTGATGGGAGGGGGTTTTGAGGTGAGGGGGTTTTGAGGTGAGGGAGTGTTAAGCGAGGGGGTGTGAGGTGAGGGGGTATGAGGTGGATGGGTGAGAGGTGAGGGGGTTTGATGGGAAGGGTGTGAGGTGAGGGAGTATGATGTGGTGGGGATGTGAGGTGAGGGTGTGATGTGAGGGTTTTTTGAGGTGAGGGAATATGAGGTGATGGGGATGTGAGGCGAGGGGGTATGAGATGGGTGGGTGAGAGGTGAGAGGGTATGATGTGAGGGGTTTGGTGGTGAGGGGTGTGAGGTAAGGGGATTTGATGCGAGTGGGTGTGAGATGTGGGGTTTTGAGGTAAGGGTGTGTGAGATGAGGGAGTGTGATGTGATGGGGTGTGGGGAGAGGGTGTTTGGAGGTGAGTGGTGTGAGGCGAGTGGGTGAGAGGTGAGGGTGTGTGAAGCAAGGGGGTGAGAGGTGAGAGGGTGTGATGTGAGGGGGTTTGAAGGTGAGGGGGCGTTGGGTGTGGGGTTTTGAGGTAAGGGGTATGGAGGCGAGGGGTGTGAAGCAAGGGGTTGAAAGGTTAGGGGGTGTGAGATAAGAGGTTCCAAGGCGAGGGGGTGTGAGGTGAGAGGTTTCTAGGAGAGTGAGTGTGAGGTGAGGGGTTTCTAGGCAAATGAGTGTGAGGTGATGAGGTTTGGAGGGGAGGGGGTTTATCTAGGAGATGATTATGCTCACGCACGTGATACCTAAGGGTTTGTGAGAGTATGCGGGTAACAAATGCATTTGTGAATGCATACTTATGTACACGCACATGCACACGCACACACATGCACACACACCCGCATGCATGCACACACACACGAGTGTGTGTGTGTACTTTCTTGGGGCCATATTGCAAAAATGAAAATTATGAGTTCGACTGAAACTGGATTTTGTATCACCTGCAGTACAAATAGATAATTATCTCTTCCATATCAATAAATTGGAATCTTTCTGTATAATGCTTTTGTCCTATACTTATTAGCACCATTATACTATTCACAACTAGTAATAGGATGACAGACTGAACGGGGAAGTACCACATTCACACCACATAATATATGTCAATCCCGCATAGCACGCCACATTAATACAGTTTAACACGACACTGTCATATCACATAAAACTCTGCATAAACACAATACCCACTTCATTCCTCTAAGCAAGCAACCTCCCCACAGATTCAACAGGATCATGACCGTTTCAAGAACATCAAGCTGAAGGTACTGAAGGCAGCCCCTGGGAACGTCTACGAGGAACACAAGCGATTCATCTTAGCGTTCCAACCAGAGTGGAGGCAAGACCACAACATCATCTTCCTCTTGTCAGCAATAACACTCTTCACACCTGAGAGGCCGAACATCATCCATGGTGATGCTATTAAACACGAACGGGTGGGTTATTTGGCAATTGAGTTCATTTGAGTTTTGCAGAGCTTAGAGGTCATGTCAATCATCATATGATTATTAATGATTGTTCACTGGTTGTTTCATTAAGTTAGAAAGGTGGTCAAGGGAAATAAGTAAACAAAGTAGATACCCCAGGAATTCTATCTTTGTCTATTAAGTTGAACTGAAATTAGCCAGACTAAAAAGATCTAAAGCCAAAGTTATCAGTGTCATATTGGTAGCAGGGAGTAATTAATGAATGAAAATGAAAAATTCCTTTGTACAGACAAATTTCGAATTACTGTTACTCTGGTATTTAATACTTTCCGTATTTTTCATTATTTGCTGCATGTTAGAAGAAAACATGCCAGATTGAAAGACCTCAAATAGCTATTGATCTGAGGGACATCAATGAGGCAGCAACAGATACGATTAGCTCTTTCTCTTTCCTTTTCAGTGCTCATACTTGTACCTCCTGAAGCGCTACCTGGAATGCAAGTACGGAGGCTGTGAGGGAAGGACGGTTTACCTGCGGTTGCTAGAGAGGATTAAGCACCTCAACATTCTCAATGAGAACCACATTCGTGTCTTTCTAGAAGTCAATCCACAAGAAGTCGAACCACTCCTCATAGAAATCTTCGACCTCAAGCATAGGTGACAGTTGTGATTGTCGTACCAGATGCAAAGTGTCAAAAAAGTCATATGTGATACACATGTTAAGAAAATTATAGATACCTTTCCCTTGTGTTTTAATAACACTTCATTTACTTTCGAAAGAAAAAGGAGAAAATGAAAAAAAGAGAAGGTGAAGACACTAGATATTAATGATCTCTATGCTGTGAAGCCAAGGACAGCAACATAAAAACAGTATTTAAGTTGCACGTTATTTTCCAGAAATGGCTGGAATTTGCAATTGTGAATATGCAGACTTTGTTGTTATGTTTTATGTATGTGTTTGAACCAACATTCTGAAATTATTTAAGGTCTTTCCCTATCAAGATCATATATGCTCAAAAGAAGCCATGATTCTTAATTAAGGTATTTGAAAGAATGTATAATGCTATCTATCACAGAGCTTCATCTTAGATTCATGAAACCCATTGTATGCAGACTAGATTTTTTTTTTTTTTTTTTTTTTTTTACATTTCTGTTGAGCTTGCAAAGTGTAATCTTGTATTTGAATAGAAGACAATTTTCAAGAAGTCCTCTGAATACAAGCAAGACAGTAGAAGTGCTGTTGGACTCAGGATTAGGATGTAAAGACAACACAAGCACTTTTTATTCCTCGACGAAAGATATATATACAGATAACAGATTTGTAGTTTTCTCTCTGCAGTATCTTCTTCGGAGAGACATATTAACAGAGTATTTTATAACAAAAGTAGTTGTATATAAGAGTCACATTTGACAAACATTTTGAAAGTATCTAAGGACTGAAAGATGAAGATGCCTTCCTTTCGAAGCATTTATTATTATAGTGTTTATCTTCATTATAATTACCTTTCTAAGTCATGTCTATAGTATCAGATTGATAACTATTTATGAAAGAACTGAAAATATATTGTATGATGTTAATTATCTTTATAACCCCTTTCATTATAATTAAACCATAAGTGATATTGTGATATGAAATAATGTTCTTACGTCTTTCTTTAATGTTTTTTTCTTAGCCCCAAATTAATTTTTCTCTCTTTTCTTTCTACTGTAGTGTGTTACAGTAACAAATGTAATTATTTGTTATGTTCTTTTATCAAAGAAAAATCATATAGATTGAGACATATTTGAGAATAGGGTATTCCCATGCATGAAATGACTTACAATCTACATTGTTAGTGACCAAACCCTCTTTGAAGTGTTTGAAAATCACTATCTTGAAGTACAAAGCTCTGACAAATTTCTCTTAATTATTCTTCCTAGTTCCTGTAACAGATGTGTGTTGTGTGTCTGTCCATCAATTTTCTCCATTTAAAAAAGGTGAAAAGATTTTTTTTCTTTTTTTCCTATGTGAGACTAATGGTGCCTCTGTGAACTCTTTTATGAAGGTATATGAATGAAATTGGATGTGACCATCTACTTCTTTTGCATTTTATCTACTGGATCCTTACATATGCTGTAACTGTTTCACTTTTCATATATGCAAGACATGATGATGTTATATGAATACAAACTCTTTATTTTCCACATATTGATGAGAATTCTGATTCACAAAGCTAAATACTGGTTAAAATACACAGTGTGTGAGCAAATGAACACCATCCTGTACTGATGCATATAATTTAAAGGTTGTTCACACAAAATCTCTCAGAAAGTAACCACAGTATATGAACTAACCATATAAGAAGCCCAGTGTGATTTGTTCATGGCTTTTATTAATTTAAAATTGTTAATAGGATACATTTCTCCACTGGAAATTTTATTGGGGGGATGTAATGTTGGGTGGCAAATGGGTCATTAATCCATATTTTTTCTAATAATATTGTTTATGGATGTCTCATGGACATTAATTCTTGAAATACTGTTAATTCTTAACCCACGCTCGCCGGAGCAACACCCCGGTACTGCGCGTTAGGCCTAGGCTGATATGCCCAGTCAGGCCGGTCCCGCGGTAGATGGTAGATGCGGGACCAAGCGCATTTGGGTTAATGAGATATGAGATAAAAAGTACATACTATCAAAGACTGTAAGATATAAGTAGAAATAAACAGTTACAATATATTGTCTGTGGATGAAAAAATTCTTACCAGAGATACTAGTAGAGATAAAACATAGGCAGTTGCATTGATGAAGTTTTGTTAAAACACATGTAAGTATGGAAGCTAGTAATGTATCAGCAAAAGGACAAAACAGAAGGAAAAATATATATGCTCTAAATAAATGGCAAAGTGGGAATACTTTTATAATGATAATAGAAAGGAGAAAAAGGACAACAAACATGTAAAAAATGAAGTTGATAAAACTTCAGATGCATTGATTAAAAAATACACTGGCTGTGAGAATAGACAGATGTGTTGGTAGTAAGATAAAAACAAATACTGTGGTGGAATATTTAAAGATCATACCTGTGGAGACAAGCACTTCTACTTTGAGGGTAACAGGGAAACAACAATTCATACATTGATGAAATATAGTTTTATATATAATTAACTATGCTGGTCTTGATGTAAATAAATCTACAGATGAAAACAGAAACGGCAGTATGTCACTTGGGTACCTGTGAGGTAGAAAAGTGACATATACCACTGGATCTAGACTAAACACACACAATTATCTGTCGAGTGTCTCACCTGTCTCCTTTTGTTATGTGTGAATATGGCATACTGGTACATGCACGCAAACAAACACAGGCACACATACACATACACATGCACAAGCACGCACGCACACACGCACGCACGCACACATACACACTCACACTCACACTCACTCACATAAAAAAAAGGATAAAAAAAAATGTAAATGTATATCCATACATCCCAATTCCCCTGGCCTTTTTTTTTTTTTTTTTTTGCAAATAAAGGTCAGTACAAAATGTCAAAAAAAACAAATATTATATTTGAAATTATCATTATCACCTCTCTGTTACTCATCACCAATCATCATCATCAACCTGTCATGTGCCTATTTACCTTAATAGAAGGTAAAACATTATAATTATCGGTATTGTCAACACATTTTGACAGAAAAAGAATCTTACTCAAACATATTTATTTCTCCAATACATGTTCATGAGTCTTGTCTGGCTGTGGGATAAATAACTTGTTTCATGGAGTTTTGTTTTTATAGATATTGTATGTGAATTCATTTTGAAAAAAAAGGTATAACAATATAAATTTTTTATATTTAATGACAAAAATGGAATTATGAAAGATTTCAAATTTATCTTTTCATAAACTGTTATAGCACATTGTAAAGACCTTAAATCGGGAAATTTTGGCACAGACAAACTCTTGAAATTTCTTTCCTTTTTCCTTTTAATTCTTTGAGATGATTGAGGCTATTCACAACCCATTTAGAACTTTAGTCCCAGACACTCACCACGAAAACTAGCTCAAACTACTTGATCTACATTAGCCCATGAAATCTTTATTACAAATGGCCAATTAGTTGTGTAGAATGTTCCCTTTTTTTGCTGTAGAACTATGTTTTCCCAACTTTACATTTCTCAATAGTTTTGAGGATAAAATGTGTAGTGTTAGAAAAGAATGGAGATATTCTTTATTCAATCACTTTATAACTTTATAACTTTCTTATGTATGACACTATATATGAATTCTGACTTATCATTCTCCATCTGTGTCTGTGTCTGCCTGTCCGTCTTTCAGCATACCTGTCAGTCAGAATCTCCCTCCTTCCCTCCTTCCCTCCTTCCCTCCTTCCCTCCCTCCCTCTCCCTCTCTCTCATATTACACATTCAATATGCATGACTGCATTCTTGATCAAATTAATTTGGCATGCAAGAAGGGGTAAAGGAAACAAACTTTAACTTATGAGCTTTTAGTAATTTCCTATGACAGACCAAAAGTTATTATTTTTTTCAAAGTAAGCAAGCTCTCATATCCCTGATGACAGAATTTTGAACTATAGGAGGTTATTTGTTCAGGTGCATCGATATAATTTACTATCAACTACAGAGTGATAAAGCAACCAGATGATTTTTATTTTATATTTTTTTGTCACCAGATACTTTTATCAAAATTGAGATACAAATACTATACATCCATTCTTCTATTACTTTCAAAAACAATGATAATACAACACTTTATGAAACTGAAGGCAAGATGTCTTACACGCAAAAAAAATAATAAATAAAGAAATATAGGAAATTGTAAAGCCTAACAAATACAAGATGATCAG
>NC_091573.1:27896742-27900110 GCF_042767895.1 Penaeus vannamei
GTACACCCAGCAGATTTAATGTGACCAAGAAAAGCAAGATGAGGACATAAACAATGTTCGACTGTACAATATAAATATCAAAGTGGGCAGCCTTATGTTTGTAACTTTTGAGCGGCCCTCTTAGATTTATTGCTAATACCCGCTGTGCCCCCCCACCAGAAAATTCTTTGGACCCGCCCTGGAGAGGAGGAGAACGAGGGAAAGGGAGAAGAACGAACGGGTAGAAAGCCAAAGAGATGAGGTAAGAGAAGGATAAGTGTGTGGAGAGAGAGAGAGAGAGAGAGAGAGAGAGAGAGAGAGAGAGAGAGAGAGAGAGAGAGAGAGAGAGAGAGAGAGAGAGAGAGAGAGAGAGAGAGAGAGAGAGAGAGAATTATTATCATTGTCATTATTATCTTTATTATCATTATCGTCAATATTACTATTATTATTATCATTATCATTATTATTATCATTGTTATCATTATCATTATTATTATCATTGTTATCATTATCATTTCTATCATTATTATTGTCATTATTGTTGTAGCAGTGGTTATTATCACTGTTATTATTATCATTATCAATATTGGTATTATCATTATTATTAATATTATTATTATTATTATTATTATTATTATTATTATTATGATGATGATGATGATGATGATGATGATAATGATTGTTATCATTATAATAGTAATAATTATGATTATTATTATTGTTGTTATTATTATCTTCATCATTATCATTGTTATTGTTATTATCATTTTCATTATTATCATATCATTATAATTATCATTATTATCATCTTTTTATTATTATCAAAATGATGATGGTGATGATGATGATTATTTGTTTATCATTATTATTACTGTTACTATTATCACTGTTCTTACTATTGTTAGTATTATGATCATCATCATTATCATTATCGTTACTATTATTGTTATTAGCATTGTAATTATTATTATCATTATTATTATTATCATCATTATTGTTATTATTATTATTATTATTATTATTATTATTATTATTATTATTATTATTATTATTATTATTATTATTATTATTATTGTTATTATTATTATTATTATTATTGTTATTATTATTATTATTATTATTATTATTATTATTATTATTATTATTATTATTATCATTATTATTATTATCATTGTTATTATTATTATTATTCTATTATTTGATATTGTTATTATCATTAATTACATTATGTTCATTATTATCATTATTGTTATTACTATCATCATGATAATCATCACAATCATTATTATGATTATTACTATAACTATTATCATTCTTAGTATCATTATCACTGTTATGATTGTTTTTATTACTAATATTGTTATAAAGATTATTATTGTTATTGTCATCACCATTATTATTATTATTATTACCATTATTATTATTATCATCATCCATATTATTTTAACTATGTTCATTATTATTATGATTATCATTATTATCATCATCACTATCATTTTTATTGTTGTTGTTTTGTTATTATTATTATTTTTATTATTATCATTATCATTATTATTATTATTATATATATTATGGTTATTATCAGTATCATTATTATCTTTATTATCATTATCATCAATATTACTATATTTATCATTACTATTATTGCTCATATGTTTATTCTTATTACCATTATTATCATCATTGTTACTGTTGTTGTTATTATCATGATTTTGATTATCATTACTATTATTATTGTTATTGTTAGCATCATGATTATAATATCATCATTATTATTATTTTCATTATTATCATTATTATCATTATCATTAATGTTATTATCATTATCATTATTAATGTTATCATTATCAATAGTAGCACTAACAGCAGTAATAGACCTAGCAGTTGTAATAACTCTTTATAATAAATGCCACTATGATTTAGTTTTTTACTGAAGAATAGGTACTGAAAGATTATTAAAATTTCCTGGCAAGAGATTTCAGGTGATTTAATTCCACTTGCTCCTCCCACTTCCTGTCCTTACTTCCGGTGACCACGCCCCTCTGTCGCAGCGAGGTCGTGAGGAGGTAATGATTATGGTGATTGTAATAAGAATTATTATTATTGTTATTTATATTATTATTTTATTGTTGTTGCTGTTTTATTCATTGTTTTGTTATTGTTGTTATTGTTATTATTGCCATTATCACTGCTCTTGTTATTGTTACCCTTATTTTATTGTTTATATTATTATCATAGTTATTACTATTATTCTCAGTATTATCGTCATTATCATTATCCTAGTTATCGCTATTATTCTAAATATAATCGTCATTGTTATTATCATTACTACTACTATTACTACTACTACTATTCACATTATTATCATTATATTAGTGTTATTATTATTATTGTTATTATTATTATCATTATTATTATCATTTCTACCACTACTTTTATCATTATTATTTTTATTATCCTTATTGTTATCATCATTGTTATTATCATCATCAATATTATTATTGCTGTCGTTTTGTTATTATCAGTATCATTATTGTTATTATTATTATTATTGTTATTATCAGTATCATTATTATTATTATTATTATTATTGTTATTATTATTATTATTATTATTATTATTATTATTATTATTATTATTATTATTATTATTATTATTATTATTATTATTATTATTATTTTTATTATTATTATAATCACCATCATTATCATTATCGTCATTGTAATTGTTATTGGTAGTATCTTTATTATTATCATTATCATTATTACTGTTATCATTATCATCATCATGCAACATTATTAATGCTGCTGTCATTGTTTTTATGATATACTCCTTATTGTTGTTATTGTTTTTATTGTCACTATTATTATAGATATGATTATCATCATTAGCATTGTTAGTACTAGTCGTAGTTTCATTAGCAGCAGTAGTAGTATCATTATGATTATTATCACTATTATCATAATTATCATTATTGTAATCAAAATCGTTATTATCAGTATTTTTGCTGTTGTCATTATTGTTATTTTTTATTATCATCATCATTATCATTACTGTTATGATTAGTATTATTGCTTTCATTATTTTTATTATCATTATTGTCATTATTATTATCATTACTTTTATTGTTATTATCATTGTTATCATTATCATTATTACTATTATTACTACTACTATTATTGTTATTAGTAATATTCTTATTATCATTGCCTTTATCTTAATTGTTATCATTATCAATATCATCATCATCATTAATTGGGAATATCATATCACACTCGTTTCTCATTTCTCATAATACCATCATATTGGAACCTATAATTTAAAAAAAGTATTAGAAAAACATATAGTCTTGATTGTAACACACAATGTATAGTTTTTAATTATCTTTT
>NC_091573.1:27930610-27938110 GCF_042767895.1 Penaeus vannamei
ATGTTTATTTACATATATTAATGCACGCGGGTATGTATGTATGGTTATAAACACACGTACACACACGTGATGTTGTTGTTGTGTTTGTGTGTGTGTGTGTGTGTGTGTGTGTGTGTGTGTGTGTGTGTGTGTGTGTGTGTGTGTGTGTGTGTGTGTGTGTGTGTGTGTTTTGTATGTATGTATTTACATATGTATGCGTGTACTTAGAGTATATTTTTTCTTTTATGAATTAAGTATATGTACGTATGTTATTTACATATATTTATGCACGCGGGTATGTGTGTATGGTTATAAACACACGTACACACACATGTTGTTGTTATTGTTGCTGTTGTTGTTGTTGTGTGTGTATGTGTGTGTGTGTGTGTGTGTGTGTGTGTGTGTGTGTGTGTGTGCGTGTGTGTGTGTGTGTGTCTGTGTGTGTGTGTGTGTGTGTGTTTGGTATGTGCGTATTTACATATGTATGCGTGTACGGATTTAGAGTATATTTTTTCTTTTATGAATTAAGTATATGTACGTATGTTATTTACATATATTTATGCACGCGGGTATGTGTGTATGGTTATAAACACACGTACACACATGTTGTTATTGTTGCTGTTGTTGTTGTTGTATGTGTGTGTGTGTGTTTGTGTGTTTGTGTGTTTGTGTGTGTGTGTGTTTGTGTCTGTGTCTGTGTCTGTATATGTGTGTGTGTTTGGTGTGTGTGTGTGTGTGTGTGTGTGTGTGTGTGTCTGTGTCTGTGTCTGTGTCTGTATATGTGTGTGTGTTTGGTATGTGCGCATTTACATAGGTATGCGCGTACGGATTTAGATTATATTTTTTTATCTTTTCTGAATTAAGTAACTAACCTTCCGCCTTCTTTCAGCAGATACTTCAGCGACGAGATCCCGGACTACGACTACTACTCCTCGGAGCTGCTGCACATCGCCTGAAAGGACTTCAGGACGATATGGAGTCCCCCCCCCCCTTCAGCCAAGCCGGCAAGGGAATTCTAGTTTTCGAGTGACTGGTGAAGCGACTGACAGCGGCTGAAAGTGGTTCTGAAAAGTCGTTGAAGATTGGCCGGAAAAAGTGTCTGAAAGCGGCTGAAAGTGGCTTCCACCGTTGCTGAAATTGATTTTGATGGATGTCAGAAGGTTGCTGTGTTTGAAAGACGTGACTGAAAGCAGCTAGAACTTAAAACTTTCCGAAAGCTAAACATGAGTGGGAGAGTGCTTGGGAATGACCGATGAAATGACTGAAAATGTGATCGTAAAAAGTGCCTTAAAGCGAACGAAAATGTGACTGAAAGTGACCGAAAATGTGTCTGAAAGTGACCATGAAAGTGCCTGAAAGTGACCGAAAAAGTGACAGAAAGTGTCTGAAAACACGCGGTCTCATTATCTAGTCTTCGCTCAACCTTTTGAATTGTATTTTTTGTATATTGAACTCCTTTGCTTTGTATTATAAATAGAAGATAGGGAATAGGGGGGGAGGGAAGGGAAGGGCAGATTTCTTCAAAAATAATTATAAGAAAATAGAGAATATTAATTATGATCATGATCAACTTACCGACAATAAAAAACCGGTCTCCAAAACATTAAACAAATCTAATTAAGAAAACCCCCAAAATGAACCTCTTTCGAAACAGTGAAAGGTAGTGACAGTGGCAGTACAATACATCACTGTCCGTAAGTTTATCGTGATTATTTTAATAATAGTTTTCATTATTATTATGTTTGTTATTGCTGACATAATCATTATTATTTTCATTATCATCCATTTGAATATTATTGTTACAATGATGTATAATAACAATGATAACGATAATAATAATGTTGATAATAGATTTGATAATAATAATAATAATGATAATAATGGTTCTGCTACTACTACCATTACTGTTGATGATAATAATGATAGAAATAACAATAACAATTAATATTAATGACATTATTATTGTTATTAATCATTGCTATCATTATTATCATTTTTATTATTATTTTTATCATAGTTACCACAACTATTGCTGGTGCTGCCACTACAACTAATGCTAGAACTACTGTTATCATCACCATTACCATTACTATTATATTATTATCATTATTATTATCACCATGTTCATAGTCACGATAATAGCATTAGTAATATTGATAATAATGATTATTTTCGTTGTTGTTATTTTCATTATTGTCCAGTTGTCATTACTATATTATTATTATTTTGATTATTATTGTTATTATTATTATTATCATTATTATCATTATTATCATTATCATCATTATTATTGCTAATATTATTATTGTTTTATCATCATCATAAACGCTATTATCATATTCATTTTCATCCAAGTTTACATTACCATTATTAGTACTATCATCTGCATCATTGTCATTCTCATTATCACTATCATTAATGTCAGGATTATTATCTTTTATCCTAATTAAATATCAGGCATGTTTTCTATGATGATCATTATCATAGTCATCGTCATTACAGTAATAATCAGCAACCTCAAAAATTAGCTTCTTTATTAACGTAATTATTATTGATTTTCAGTCTTTTTTAACATTGTTGGTAAATGAGTTTATTTATATCTGTGAAATATATTCTTTTTCATCTTTTCATCCGCGATAAAAAAAAACGTGTGCGAGATGAGATATTTTTATAATGACGATTTCATCTGTAAAACAAGAAAATATTATTTGTTTTTGACTGAGACAAGAAAATTGTTTTATGTAAGATAAGTAAAAGCAAGAGAAATCTCGGGGTTGATTTTTTTTTTGTTCATCACTCCTATCTGGTGTTATTTATTGGTTGTATGGTATTGCAATGTGAATTATTCCTTATAAATAAAAAAAATTACTGTTATCTTTAATATCATCTTAAGCATTACCAATGATGTTTTTGTTATCATAAATATTATTATCTGTTATTATCATTATTATTATTATCATGAAAATAATACTGATAATAATTCTTATCGTTATTATCATTCTAACATCAACATTTAATTGAATATGTAACCTGAAAAATTCAGTGCCGTTGCATCTTTCCCATCTCAGTATAAAAGACAAACCTCAAGGAAAGAAAAGAAACTGAATAAAAAGAAATGTTCATGTTTATTAAAACAAATAAACAACTCGGGGTTCGATTCGTTATAACAAAAATCTTAAACCTACGTGATGGCAACACCGTGTCCATCATGACAGTGAGTTTAACAATAACAAAGAAATGGTGTTCTGCAAGTGTTATCATTAACACGCAGAACATCAGCATGAACAAATGCCCAACAACATCCTGAGTCATAACGGAACAAACCATCATTAAAAAATCGCTTCTTTTTCTAAAACATTCTAAGATATATTCGTCATAATTATGATTGACAGAATCACATTCTCTTTCTAAAACATTCAAAGAAAATTTCTTCATTATGTCGTCTTCAGTATCAAGACGAATAATTATTTTTTCTCTTCGATTAAAAAGGTATCATTATATTTCTTTCTTTCACATACAACTGAGACAAAATGTGTACAAAATGTGTACCGAACTTTAAAAAAGTAATAATAAAACACACAGAAAATGCATTCTTTGGCAGCTATATGACACATAGCTTTTCCATTACATATAAAAATGAAACATGTGTATTGCTTGATATCGTGAAAATTAATCATGATAAGACAAGAATTGGTAATAACAAAGTCTGTATTTCCACTACTACATTTTTCTGAGAATACTTGAAGGATAAATCAATCTGTTTTCCTAAACCAAGAAATGACAGTTATTCAGTTTGATTTTATCCACAGACAAAAGACAGCACGTAAATAAAGGAAGGATGAGCATTAAATATACGATGTATAATTAATCCGCGCGTAAATTAAGATCCTACACAAATGATAAATATATGACCAACTTTGAAAGACATTGAAGAAAGACTGAAATCACAGAAATCTGGAACAAGATGCTTAAATTATATATGAGTGAGTCAAAGAAGATGAGAGATAGATAGATAGAGAGAGAGAGACTAAAACAAACAGTATAAACGAAAACAACCTTCGACCTAAAGTCTCCCTGTTGTCTATATTGCAACGACGTGTTCATAAATAAACACACGCGATGAACGCCGCATACACATATATATATCCAAGCGTCGTTTAGAGGAAGAAGACAAACAAACACCAAGGTACACGTTCACAATGATGTTATGAATGACATCAGAAGAGTATTCCACGCACAACAGTTCCTGTCGAGACGTAGAAGAATGGATTGCCGGAGGAATGAGCTGTTAAAGAGTAACCAACAGGATATAAGGAGTAACGTCACATACTCTCTGTACTGGCCGATACATGACGAGAACTCGCGGGCACTTAGTGTTCATTTCACTCATGTATTTCGTAATTTCTATCGCGGAAGGAGGAGAACCGGTGATCTAAAAATAGTAAGATTTCTTCGTGGTGTCAAAGAGAAGGTAACTTGTCACCACTTCAAAAGAAACAGAAATATTATTTAGTTCCACGTCTAGTCTTCAGTCGCTGCTTTTAAATGCCCATGTTCGCTAATGCATCATAATACTGGGATATCTTTAGAGTACACCATAAGGGATTTACAACACTCATTGCACATTATGGTGGTACATTTGCGGTCTGTATTTCACTAGTAAAGTTTATTTCTTAATGCACCGTCTCCACATTACACATTTTTTCAGCATAGTTATTTAGTAAAGAATGCTACTTTGTTCACATTTGAACTAATCGTATCACAATGTTCTGGTGTTGTTATAACGCTCCCATATACAAGGCCAACCACTCGCTAACTTAAAGTATACATGGTTCTTCATCCTTCACAATATTCAGGATCAAAGTCTAGCTTTGCTTCGTCACACGGGAACACCTCAAACACCCTAGTCCTTCGCCAGCGCCAAGCGTCCTCCCCCAACAAGGGTCGCCTTTCCCGTCTTTCTGAGCGCCACTCGAAGAGATCCGGAGAAGAACCTCGCAGAAGAACCTCGAGCGTCAGAACCCTTTCCTCGCTCACACAACGATGTCGTGGATCCAGCGTAGGAACTTGGTGATCTTGGTGTACATGCCCGGCTGCCCTCTGCGCCCGCACCCCTTGCCCCAGGACGTGATGCCGTACAGCACGTGCCGCCCGTTCGACACGCACGTGAGAGGGCCTCCGGAGTCGCCCGTGCACGTGTCGATTCGGCCGTCGAGGTGGCCGGCGCACACCATGCCCGAAGTGACCTCGAATTGGCCGTACCTGTCCGGGCCCGTGCATACCGACATGTCGTACACCTGCACCTCGCCTGACCTCGGGATGTTCTGGTGGAGGGAAATGGCCGCCGGTACGGTCAGAGGACATAGATAACAGATGGTAAACATTGATAATAAATCTCGAAAACTAAGACAATTATACGATCATAAAACACAGAATAAACCAACTCTACGATCTAAAGCAGGACAAATAAACCAAATCTACTATCTAAAACAGGGCAAATAAACCTTCTAAGTGACCAGCGTCTCAGCGGAGAGGAGGGCAAAAGGACATCTCTCACCTGCGGGATGGGCGGCGCTCTCTCCGACGTCGTCCCCCAGCCGGAGATACTGCAGCCAGAGAGGGACGTGTAGCGAGCGTTCTCCTCAGGAAGACACACGGGCTGCACGCTCCTGCCGAACCTGTGAGAAGAGGCAGTCGGGGAGTCATCTATCTGTTAATCTTTTTGAGTTCTTTTGAGACCTTTTCCACCGGGAATATGATAATGATAGCAATTTGAAACTATTGGCCTCTTAGAAAAAAAGTGATTCATATATTAAAAATCATTTCTTTTTAATCATAAACTGGGAAGCAGTTATCGGCTAAAATGTATTTGGAATCATTATGGTATATTCTATAGCCTATTTCTGAAAGGATTTGGGAATCACTTGAATCATTTATCTTTGGTATTCGTGATGACTGGTTTAAGAAGACATTAATCTCTTTATGCTGTTCTGAATTTCTTTTTTTTTAAGAAATAAAGAAACAGCATGTTATCCAGATAATTTCTTAAAAATGGAAATAAAAAATATTATTATCTAAGCGACTCGAATGACAATGATCATTCGATTATTCGACAGACTTCCTCGAAAGCTAAAAAAAATATGCATGTCAGGAAACTATTGTCCTCTGAACGTCACTTTATACCTCTGCTGTTCTCCCTCTTTCTGCCCCCTCTCCCTCTCCCTCCCTCTCGCCTTTCCCTCTCCCTCTCTCCCTCCTTCCCCCTCCCTCTCCATCTCTTCCTCCTTCCCTCCCTCCCCCTCTCCCTGTCTTCCTCCTTCCCTCCCTCCCCCTCTCCCTGTCTTCCTCCTTCCCCCCTCCTCCCCTCTCCCTCTCTTCCCTCTCTCTCCCTCCTCCTCTCATCACCTTATTCCTCTTCCGTTCTTCCTGGCCACCTTCAGAACGGCGATGTCGTTGTTGAATTCCACGGTCGTGTCGAACTCGTCATGAACCCAAAGCTTTTCGATCTGGAAGTCCTGTTGAGAAATGAAAAGTTTTGTAAACATGGTTAAGGAATGATTAGAAGATGAAAAAAGATACCCATATAATGACATTTAATAAATCTAAGAAAAAAATATACCAAAAAAAAGATATTCATCAGGTTCTGACACCTCTGTTATGCGGAAAAGTCTGCTGTTGTTATGCTAGTCTTCATAGGAACACCTACTGTTCACCTGTACATCTACATGCATACGTGAGGGGTCTGTACGTTTGCCTAAACATGCCTGTACGTGTGTGTACGTGTTCTGCATGTTTCTATGTGTATTTACCTCCTGCGCGTCCTCCCTGGCGTTCATCTTGTAGTCACCAACGCGAACCACGTAGCTGGATGAACCGTGAATCTTGAAGCAGTGTGCCGCCGTTAGTACGTAGTCTTCTGCTATGACGACGCCGCCGCAGTTGTGCTTGAGGCGGCCCTGTTTGAGGGAGTGAAGGAGGGAGGGAGGAAGGGAGGGAAGGGGGGGCAGGAAGGGAGAAAGGGAGGGAAGGTGGGGAGGGAGGAAGGGAGGAAGGGAGGAGGTTGGGAGGGAGGGAAGGGAGGAGGTAGGGAGGAATGCAGGGAAGGAGGGAGGGAGGAATGCAGGGAAGGAGGGAGGGAGGAAGGGAGGAGGTAGGGAGGGAGGGAAGGGAGGAGGTAGGGAGGGAGGAAGGGAGGAATGCAGGGAAGGAGGAAGGGAGGGAAGGAGGGAGGAAGGGAGGGGAGAAGTGAAGGTGAGAGAGGGGAGAAGGGAAGGTGAGAGAGGAGGAACGGATAGGAGGGAAGGTGAGAGTGGGGGAAGTAGGGAGGTAGGAAGGGAGGGAAGGATGGAAGGTGAGAGATTGGGGGAAAAAAAGAAAATTAGAAGAAGAGATAGAGTGAGAAAGAAGAGCGTAGTAGGGGGTGCAAAGGGGAAGAAATTGTGTAATCATTAGAAAACAAAAATATTAGGATAATAATACAGCGGAAATACAGCCCTTTAAGGGTTATCTAAACGAGTTAGG
>NC_091573.1:27940610-27943110 GCF_042767895.1 Penaeus vannamei
GAGAGAGAGAGAGAGAGAGAGAGAGAGAGAGAGAGAGAGAGAGAAAGAGAGAAAGAGAGAAAGAGAGAGAGAGAGAGAGAGAGAGAGAGAGAGAGAGAGAGAGAGAGAGAGAGAGAGAGAGAGAAAATGAGCGAGTTAGAGCAGTCTCCCCTAAAGCGCCCGTCCATAAACAGCACCCCATAAAACGTGGTACTCCTGAAGAACCCCATCCAAACTACATACGCCAAGACAGAACACCCAACCGTAAACAGCACTACATAAATCCCGGTACTGAACAAACTCCACCCCACGTACACCATGACAGAAGAACAAGCCGCAAACAGCAACCCATAATACCGGGTGCTCCTCTCCGCAACGTACACCATAGTAAAGCACCCAACCATAATAAACAAGAGAACCTCATAACACCTGGTACTGAACAACCTCTCTCCAACGTACACCATAGAAGAGCACCCAACCGCAAACAGCAATTCATAAAACCTGGCACTCTTGAAGAAACCCATCCACGCTTACACACAGACTGAAGAGCAAAAACCCGGAAACAGCGTCCCATAATACTTGGTGTTCTGCTCTCTCAAACACCAAGGCAGAAGAAGAACGGCTGGTCAAGCGCCCTAACCGCAAACAGCACGCCATAAAACCTGGTACTGAACACCTTTTGACGTGACAGAACACCCAAACAAAACAGCACTCCATAATTAATACCTGTTACTGAATAGCTTCTTCCTACGTTCATCATGACAGAACACAGCTGTAAACAGCACCCCATAATATAAGGGTTTATGCACATACATTACTAAGGGTGTGACGTCACTACTATCGGAGTACCAGAGTGGCGGTCTTTCATAACAGAAAACGTTAATGAACATAAACTATTATAAAATTGTTGATATTTTTTCTGGATACTCATCGTATGCAAATATTCTGTTAGTATCCTTTTAAGTATATATTTCAATATTATTGTTATTGTTATTTTGTACCATTATCATTATAACAGTTATCATTTTCACAATTGTCATTAATGTTATCTTTCTTATTCCACAATCAGAATATAAGCAATGCAACACCAAAGCAATTGCTGTCTTCTTACTATAAAAATGTGTTGTTAGATGAAATCAATCTCCTTTGCATGATTTGTTGAAGACGTAGTGCAGGAAGGCGTATTTGATTTCAGATTTTTGAGGGATGGAAAGATTTCTCTAAAGAGGGAGGTGTATATATATACCTGTGACGTTTTCACATATATTTCCATTCTCACAAATCCTTTGTCTTTCGGTAGATTATGTTGACAAATATCAATGAGCCGATCTATTGTTTGAAAACCAGCCACCGCAAACATCATGAAGAGCTTTGGCCGTGGTATACGCGTCACTCACCGCCTCAGCTCAGTTCCAGCAAGATGTTTACGCCGTCGGGGCAAATTCTAATCTGACAGCCTTGGTGAAGAGAACCCTGGACCTCCAAGAAAAGTACCAATGGCGCAATCCTGAGCAAGCGTGCACACCCAAGGTCTATATAAGTAGGGTCAATGCAAGTACTATACTTATATAGACTTCTTATATAAGTACTTATACAAGGCCTTGTGCACATCAGTGATGAGACTTTACTTACAAAATCCTTACCATAATACCGGCACCCCTCTTCTCCCTAACTCACCACAAAGAACACTCAACTGAAAACCGCAACCCATAATACCTGGTTCCGTAACACGATACCGCCGCGTCCTCGGAGTGCACGCAGTCCGAGGCTCCCGGAGGCGACTTCTTGCACAGCCTGAGGTCGGACTCCTCGCCCGTGCAGTCCAGGGAGTCCAGCCAGACGGGTCCGGAGCCACGGCCGAAACGCGCGTTCTTGTGAGCCACGGCGTCGCCTTGGTAACCTAGCATCCGACACACGACCTGAGGGAGGCGGGGCGCAGGATGAGAAAGGGAAGGAAAGGGCGTGTATTTGCATCTTCGTTCAGGCTTTATTCTTATAACAACAATAAAAAATGAAAACAATGATACTGATATCAATAATGATGAAGACGATAACAATAAAATCTCGGGCATCACCACTCTCACCACCCGGAGTTCAGCGGAAGTTACCTGAGCGTCGTAGTCGTCGAAGTCATCGTCGCAGACCGTCCCCCACTTGCCCGCCAGCTTCACCTCCACGCGGCCCTGGCTCTTCGTCGGGCCTCCAGTCAGACGAAGCTCCAGCTAGTACGGGGAAAATGAGTATTTAAATAAATAGATGGATAGATAAATGAATTAGTAAAGAGGGAAATGAAGAAATTGAAATGCAATATGATGTTTGGAGAATGTCATAATCTACAGATCTATTTCTTTTTGGTCTTAATGCGCGCTGGTTAGGGTCAGTTTGGGTGATTTAAAAAATATAACTTTTTGGACTCCTACGAAAATTGTATGCAAGGAATCTGGTTTACGGAATAAATGGCTCAAAAAGACGGAGGGAAATGAAAATAGATTTCATAATGATGGTGATGATGATGATGATG
>NC_091573.1:27950610-27963110 GCF_042767895.1 Penaeus vannamei
AGGGGACACACCCGCCGGCGTTCTCGCAGGTGTACTCCCCAGGCTGGCACCGAATCTGGGGGTCAAAGGGGACGGTGAGTAAGGGAAGGTGAGAGGGCTGAGGAAGGGGGGCAGGAAGGGTAAATGGGAGGGAGGGAGTGGGGGTTGAGGGAGGGAGGGAGTGGGGGTTGAGGGAGGGAGGAGGGATGGAAGGAGGGGAAGGAGGGAGGGAGGTAGGAGGAGAGAGAGAGGGAGGTGGGGTGTACAGGAGAGAGAGAGAGAGAGAGAGAGAGAGAGAGAGAGAGAGAGAGAGAAAGAGAGAGAGAGAGAGAGAGAGAGAGAGAGAGAGATGACTTTCCACATACACCTCCCAAATTATTTCCAAAATACAATCCAGAAATAAGCTGAAGAAAGGAGTCGGGGTATTTCACAGGACGCGCTGTACACTACCATAAAAACCTTCTCCCAAAAAGCGTTTCGAAACCTGTCTCGAACGCCGAAGCAAAAGCGACCATTACTGTATAGGTTCCGACTTGTTTTGACGCTTCGTTCACGGGTTCCGACTTGTTTCGAAGCTTCGTTCACGGGTTCCGACTCTTTAAATGAACTCACGTACCTTTGTCGTCGTGGTCGTCGTGGCTCTGCTGGTCGTGGGCGAAGTGGAAGGAGTCGTGGTAAAGGTGGCGGGTCGTGTGGCCGAGTTGAGAGGACGAAGGAGAGTTGAAGACCTTTGGGTCATTTCTGCCATGAGGGAAAAGTGGTCAGTTCGTTCGTAAGGAAGCAGATCCATAAGGAATAAATAATGATGATAATAGTAATAAAGAATTGTGATAATATATGGCATCTAATGCAAAGTATGATATATAAGATCAATAAAAAATGGTATATTTCATGAAAACCTGTATTGTGCAAGTATCTATTAGATAGTTCAAGATATAGAATAGTGGGATAAACAAAAAATATATAAACTAAAACGACCATGCTGTATGAGAGTATTTGATGGTAAGAATACAATCCTGAATTGTTGTCGTTGATAAAGTTGTAATGTTGTTGCTGGTGAAAAAATATTTGTAAGTGAGACTATGAAGAGAGTCATAAAGAGGACTACAAATATCTGGATGATTTTTTTTCTTATTAATGTTGAATATGTGATTGTCATTCAGTCGGATAATCAAAATCCTTTGCGGTCTAAGGAAGGTGAGAGCGAATGGATCGTAGAAGGGTTAAAGCCAAACAATATTAGCACAAAATGGTGACATAGTGGCGTTAGAGGAAGCTTCACTGGAAAGATAAGGAGAAATGGAATTTTGTGGGAGAATCGACCTTTTTAAGAAGGTGAAGGCGATTTGCGCTTGTGCTTCCTTGCAACATTAATTCGTAATGATGTTAATCCTGAAAAAAAAATCTTGCTCCTGACACGCCTTAGAGGATTTAATTTCTTGAGACAAAAAGAGGTAATTCGGCTTTTCAAGTGCATGGTTTGCCCTTGCGAGGTGCATCGTGCGTGAACTGTGCAAAGAAGTGGAAACTCTCCGAAAGCGACGCCGAACGGGCCCGCTTCCCTCCCGCGGCGCACGGGCGGCGGGGCGGGCGCGCGGGAGGCAGCGGGCGCGGCGCCTCGGGCTTTACCGGTCGCGGGGACACTCCTGCCGGCGTCGCAGGCGGGCACGTCGCAGGGCTCGGCCGCCTCGGGCCCGACGAAGCACCAGGGCGCCTGGGCTCCGTCGGGGTTCCTGCAGAAATTGTGGGCGCCCAGGAGGCCCAGGTCAAAGTTCCTCGCCCGCGCCGCCCGCCCCTGCAGGGAGTTGATCCTGGGGTCGTCCCAGGAGAGGCAGGGGCGGCCCGAGAGGGTGACGGCGGCGGCGCCCGCGTAAGAAGAGCCATTACCATCGTAACAGCCTGGGGGGGAGGGAGGAGGGTGTCAGTGGGCGGGCGAGGAGGGGAGGTGGGCGTGGCAGACGGCCAATGTGAGAAACTTGGTTATTCATGACAGTGGCTCAAGAGGCTGGTAAACGAACAATGGCGGATGATTATAGTAAACAAGAATAAAACAAATGCAAGGAGAATACAGAGCAACAAGAGATAATAATATATGTCATGAGGATCACTTTTAGAGTCATGAGGTTCAAATCATGAGCGTGTGATGCGATGACTGTGGCTGTAATGTGGAAAGTCTTCTGTAATAATGTTATTCTTAGAAAAAAAAAAGTAACATGTGGCATCAGTAAAAATAATAATAAAAGATGATTTCTAAAAAAAGGAAAAAAATAAAATGCCTTCTATAGAAATACACATCCAGTATATATATATATAATATGTATATATATAAATAT
Organism: Penaeus vannamei; assembly: GCF_042767895.1. Lineage (NCBI taxonomy): Eukaryota > Metazoa > Arthropoda > Malacostraca > Decapoda > Penaeidae > Penaeus > Penaeus vannamei. The sequence goes on from NC_091573.1 coordinate 27,952,923, forward strand.
ATATATATATATATATATATATATATATATATATATATATATATATATATATATATATATATATATATATATATATATACATATATAACACAAAAACGCACATAAACCTAAGCACACAATCATAAACAAACACACATATGGACAAAACCAAAACACGTAGACAACACACAAACCAAACGTTAAAATCATACATTGTAAACAAGCAAAAACACCCCAAAAACAAACAAGCACAAAAAATGACTCATATACCCCTCACTAAAGACATTCAGCGGCATACACAAAATCTCAAACAAACCCACACAAGCAAACACAAACAAAAAACATAAAAACAAATACAAAAACACACAAAACAAATACACAAACAAATAAAAAAATAAAACAAATACACAAACATCAAAAACACACCCAAAAAAGGAACGAATCCCACACCCTCATAATCAAACTCACACACAACAAAACAACAATAATAACCCTTATCGTATGTCCCAATAAGACACGCCAGCCCCTATCAGCTGGAGGTCAACGTGTGACCTTACTCAGCCGTCCTCTTTCCTCAAGCCAGGTCAAGGGAAGCCACAAGAACGAGGAAAAGACCGTGTTTTTTTTTCTTTTTTTTTCTTCCTGTTCGTCTGTCCGCGTTCTTTCGGTGTCACGGGCGGAAGTGACGTCACAACGTGAGAGAGAGAAAGGAGAGAGAGAAGAGGGGAAGAGGGGAGAGAGAGAGAGAGAGAGAGAGAGAGAGAGAGAGAGAGAGAGAGAGAGAGAGAGAGAGAGAGAGAGAGAGAGAGAGAGAGAGAGAGAGAGAGAGAGAGAGAGAGAGAGAGAGAGAGAGAGAGGCGGAGAGAGAGAGAGTGAGAGAGAAAGAGAAAGAGAGGGAATGAGGTTTTTGCCATGAGATTTTCGTCATAATGATTAGGGTTTTAGTCCTGAAAATTTAGACTTGTGGTTTTCGTCGCAAGGAATGAGGTTTTAATCATGAGGCTTTTGTCATGTGGTTTTCGAAATTAGGTTTTAGTCCTGAGGTTTTTGTCATGTTTTCGAAATGAGGTTTTAATCATGAGGTTTTCGCTGGAAGATCGGATTGACTTTGGGTGGCTTGTTTCTATGCATGTTTGGCTTATTTTCCTTTTGGTTTATTTCAAGATTCTTTTTAATATCCTGGTTTCTTTTCTTTGTTTAATATTCCTTTGTTTTTTTTCTTATTATTTGTTCTGTTTTTGTATTTGGTCTGTCACTGAGAGAGAGAGAGAGAGAGAGAGAGAGAGAGAGAGAGAGAGAGAGAGAGAGAGAGAGAGAGAGAGAGAGAGAGAGAGAGAGAGAGAGAGAGAGAGAGAATCAAAAAAGTAAAAAAAAAAAAAAAACAGATCAGAGCTGACATACCAAATAAATTCATCCCCGGGGTGACACCTGCCCCCCACTCCTTCCACGGGGACACTCAAGTATAAACAGGATGACCCATGATACCCTCTAGCCCCCGCGGTAGTGCAGTGGTAACGTGTCGGCCTCTCATCCGAGGGGCGGGGCGAGAAGTTGCAATTATCGCCTGGAGGTTCCCGCTGAGGTTGGGCAGCACGGAGGGTGAGGACGAAGCTCTCTCGCGCCAGCACAACCCGATACACGTTGGTCGAGTTGGCATCAGTCGGCACGGGACGGGCTCCCCGCATAGCCCGGGCGAGGCTCAGCTTCGCATATCGGACTGATCCTTATTTATAACCTCTCTTTGACCTTTGACTTACCCTTGTAACCTTCTCAAGGTCACACGCTGTCAGCTCCTCCTCCTCCTCCTGCTGCTACTCTCTCCTCTTCCTCACCCATTTACTCCTCCACATCCCCCCTCCACCTCCTCCTCCTTTTCATCCACCTCCACCCCTTCTACTTCTACCTCCTCCAGCTCCAGCTCCACCTTGACTAGCCTTGTCTCCAGCGCCTGACCTCATCTGACCCTCTGGCCACTTGCCTAGCCTCCTGCTCTTCAAGTAAGATCCGACCCGCCTTGCCGGTAAACTTCAAGAAGCATTCGCGTTTGCAACCGTCAGATTCTTGCACAAAACACACGTGGGTAAGAGGGAGGCTGAAGGAGTGGGAGAGGGAGAGGCAGGAGGACGTGTAGGGAGAGAGAGAAGGAGGGGTAGGAGAGAGGGAGGGTGGGAGAGAGATAGAGACGGAGTAAGAGAGAGAGAGAGAGAGAAGAGAGAGAGAGAGAGAGAGAGAGAGAGAGAGAGAGAGAGAGAGAGAGAGAGAGAGAGAGAGAGAGAGAGAGAGAGTGTGGATGAGAGATAGAGCAGAGAGTGAGAGAGAGAGAGAGAGAGAGAGAGAGAGAGAGAGAGAGAGAGAGAGAGAGAGAGAGAGAGAGAGAGAGAGAGAGAGAGAGAGAGAGAGAGAGAGAGAGAGAGAGAATGAGACAGATAGATAGATAGAGTGAGAGAATGAGAGATAGATAGACAGATGGATAGAGAGAGAATAAGATATATATATATATATATATATATATATATATATATATATATATATATACATATACATATACATATACATATATATATATATATATATATATATATATATATATATATATATATATATATATATATATATATATATAAATGGATAGATAGACAGATAGAGAGAGAGACGGAGAGGGAGAGAGAGAGAGAGAGAGAGAGGGGGAGAGAGAGAGAGAAGGGGAGAGAGAGAGAGAGAGAGAGAGAAAGAGAGAGAGAAAGAGAAAGAGAAAGAGAGAAAGAGAGATACAGGCAGATAAACAGTAACAGAGACAGATATTGATAGTTACAAAGACAAAAGACAGAGAGAAGGAGCTGAAAAACCTACCAACAAAAATTCTCACAAACTACAAGGCAGACAACCTTGCTAAACCACGTAAACATGTCGACGTATCTTATCACACTAAAGGCCGTGCAATGACTTTATCTATAATAGTTAGTCCATAAAAAAATCTGCCTTCTACAGACTTACTATGCATATACAAATTGTACTCAACCGCATGTACACATATTGTTAGATTTATGCAAAGCACACTCAAACAGATTAAACATACTCAAAAAAAAAAAAAAAAAGAAAGAAGAAGAAGAAGAAAAAAAACATGACACCCTGAAGAGGCCGGCGGTCTACGGTCAGGGTCTATGAAAGAAAGAAAGAGAGAAAGAAAGAAAAAGTAAGAAATATAGTAAGAAAGATCGAAAGAAAGGAAGAGAGAAAGAAAGAAAGAAAGAGAAAGAGAAAGAAAGAAATATAGAAAGAAAAAGAAAGAAAGAAAAAGAAAGAAATATAGAAAGAAAGATCGAAAGAAAGAAAAAGAAAGAAATATAGAAAGAAAGATCGAAAGAAAGAAAAAGAAAGAAAGATCGAAAAAAGAAGGGAAGAGAGAAAGAAAGAAAGAGAGAAAAAAGAACGAACGAAAGAAAGAAAGATAGAAAGAAAAAAAGGATATAAAAAATTCACCTCTGCTCTCAGTAAATTCCTCATCACCTCGACAAAGGATTGCGACTCACGACTCATTCACGAGTCGTGAGTCCTCGCCGCCCTGAGTCACGGCGCCTGGAGGGAACTCCTTCCCTCCTTCTCTCACTCCCTTTCCTCCTTCTCTCATTCACTCACTCCTTTCTCTCCTTCCCGCTCTCCCTTCTCCCCTACCCTTATTATTTCTTTCCCTTCCCTTATTCCTTCACTCCCTTCCCTCCTCTCATTCTCTCACCTCCTTCCCCCCTTCTCTCATTCTCTCACTCCCTTCCCTCCTTCTCTCATTCTCTCACTCCCTTCCCTCATTCTCTCTCTTCCTTCCCTCTTTTCTTCCGAGTTTTCTTCTCTCCTCCTTCATTCACTCACTCCTTCCTTCATTCTTTTTCTCTCTTCCCTCCTTTCACTTCACTCTCCTCCTTCCCTCATTCTCTCTCTTCCTTCCCTCCTTTCTTCCGAGTTTTCTTCTTTCCTCCTTCATTCCCTTACTCTCTTCATCTCTTCCCTCCTTTTCCTCCTTTCGTCCGAACTTCCTTCTCTCCTCCTACCTTCTTTCCCTTTCCCCTCTCTTCCCTCTTTCTTTAAGAGGAAAAAAAGAAAAAACCGAGGAGGGAAAGACAATGGAAAAAGAAAAGGGAAAAGAAAAGTCAAGGAAAAAAAAAGAAAAGTAAAAAGAAAAAAGGGAAATGGGAAAAAAAGGAAAAGAAAATATAGGGAAAAATAAAAGGGAAAAGAAAAAGAAACGAAAATCAAAAATAAAGAGGAAAAAGGAAAAGGGAAAAGGAAATAATAAAAAAAAAACAATTAAGAAAAAGTAAAAGAAATGAGAATATCGAAAGGAAAAAAAAAAGAAAAAATGGAAGACAAGCGAGGCATAACTGAAAACAAAAAACGCACACAATAAAAAAGATAGAAAAATAGGAAATTCGGAAGGCACCGCCACCGACGAAGACGACGACGATGACGAAGATGATGTCGAAGACGACAACGACAACGACGACCTCTCCCGGTGGTCGCTCTCCCGGAATCGCTTGTTTACGTCGCCCAGCTGTTCGCGGCGTCGCTGTGGGAGCCGCGTCCAGGTGCTCCTTATTCGCACTCCGGTATTTACGTTGTCCGAATAGCAAATGCGAGTTTTTAAGAATTTCCTTTTCTTTCTTTGTTTTTTCTCTTTCCTCTCCTATTATGTTGGGCTTGGTTTGTTGAAGACTCGTTTAATGGGATAATTTATTTTGTGGTTTGTCTCTCAGTGGCATGAACGGCCAATAAAATTCCTGAATGTTTTTTTTTTTCTTTTTTTTTTTAAGTTGTTGATATTAAACATTTTCCGTAGCTTCTTGTATTTGTATGTTATTGCGATGTCTTTCTTCATTTCAATTGGTTTTATCCATCTTACGTTCTTTATTGGTTTATCTTATTGCATTGTATTTCTCTTTATCATATTTTATATTTATTGATTTTATTGTACCTTCATCAATGCAATCTTATTGTTGTTTCTATCATTTCATTTTCACTGAATCTTATTTTTAATTATTGTGCTGTTTTATTTATTTTTTCTTTCGTTTTTATTATCTACTAAAAGTTTGGAAGTTTTAAAGTTTTCATGGAACAATAGAGAATTTCGATTAATAATGATCAGCAGAATTAAATTAACTATCATAAATATATATATACTATTTATGAATTCCTTCGAAGCTAATCAAGTATTCCTCAGCTCAAAAATATCATATGGTTTTATAACAAAACATCATATTGCCTACGAAATCATGAGCCCTTGAAGTGTATTTCAACGAAAACTAATCAGATTTCATCCCTGTTCATATCACATTGTCCATGCCTTTCTTCTAGCCTCTCGCTTACCATCTAAACACTAATTCCGGTTTACAAAAGCGTTTCTGTCCAATATTCGTATTTCTCACTTATATTCACCAATTTCTGTGGTCCCAAGCATCATTAATTCCGGCTTACATAAAGGCAATTACGGGTGCGCTCGCAATGATTTGTAATTCACTCTCAATTTGCAAATTACAATTTACTCTACACGTTCCCGAAACCGCTCATTCCAATTTGAATAAAGAGTACCTTCTTTACTTGTTTGATAAATTCGTACTTCCTCTCGCCATTCTACAGTATCTACGCCTCGTCAAGCCCGACTAATACCGGTTTGTATATAAGAGTCTCCCTACAGAGACAATAATCCGTACCCTTTCCTTGCAGTCTACAGTCCCTTACGTCTTCCCAAGCATCGTTAATTCAGGGTTACATAAGAGCGAACCGAGAGAGGAGGCGCCCATGTTAAACGCTTAAAAGGAGGTGTGACATCATCGCATGTACTGGCAATGCGTACCTGCTGAGCGACAACATCCGGGTTTTCTTTAGTCTGGCGGAAGAGCGAAAAATTGAAGAACGAAATGCGCATGGGAAGGTGGCGGTCAGCTGATTTGTGGCCGGTTTGTTGTTATCTGCGAGTGGGGCGTGTGTGAGGGATTTCCTCTGTGTATGTGTGTGTGTGCGTGTGTTGTGTTTAAATTTGTTGTATGTTTGTTTGTATATGTTTGAGCTGTGTAACGAAGTGGCGGTCGATTGATCTGTGAGCAACTAATTACCTGTAGGTGGGGCGCGTGTGCTGTGTTTATATTAGTTGTCTGTGTTTGTTTGTATTTGATCCTCCAGTGTAACGAAGGAAATGATAAACGCAGATATACAAAAATACATGTAAACAGCTTGTAAACAGAGAAAATATACATTTTTCTCTGTACTGTCTGTGTTTGTTACTACAGCGGGTGTGTCCTTGTTTGCGCTGTGTATTTGTACTCACTTGTTTGTGCGCTGTGTTTGCAGGTGTATGTGCGTTTGTGTCTGTGTTAGTCTGTGCTTTGGATGGACTCTGTGTATCTAACCGCATGTGCAAATATGTGTGTATACGTATACTGTACACATGGTATTATATTTCCATCTGTGATTACCTGTCTGGCGATATAAATGACCCCATCCCTTGTAAGGTGAACGGAGGGTGTTTCGGCGTAAGAAGGAGAGAAGTGGGAGTGAAGGAGGGACAAAGGGGAGGAAGGAAGGAAGGAAGGTAGGTTGGTAGGAAGAAGGGTTGGAAGAAAGGATGGAAGGAAGGAAGGTGGGTAGGTAAGGAAGTAGGAGGGCAGAGAGGGAAGGAGGGAAAGAGGAAAGAAGGAAGGAAGGAAAGAAGGAAGGTAGATAGGTAGGTAGGTTGGTAGGAAGGAGGGAGAGAAGGATGAAAGATATAGAGCTAGATATATAAATAAACAGACAGATAAATAAATAGAAATATATAAAGATAAGGAAAGAGACCGCTCAAGAAGACCCAACGACCGCCGGGAGATTCTGAAGGCCATCTCAGGTCACCGAGGTCAGAAAAGTGACCAACCAAACCAGCGTCAGTTGCCAAGAAGACCTGTGGCTGCCCTGTGCTTCGTCCGAGGTCAAAGGTCAGAGACGTGAGAGAAGGGAGGGGAGGAGGGTTATTAAAGAAAGAAAAAAAAAGAAAAAAAAGGATATTTAATACGCATGTTTCTAGATCCGGGTCATGAAACCATACCATAAAAGTGAAATTCCACGAGAGAAGATAAAATATAAGATGAGGGGTAACAAGCGTAGATCAGCTTTGCGGAGTTCTCGAAAGGGAGGAAAATTCAACAAACACAAGTAATTAATAACATCGCAAAATGGGTAATAAAAATAGAACCAAAACAACAAATAAGTACTTGACATCGTAAAAATAACAGAAACACAATGATAATAAATATAAATAAGAGAAATCCCAAAAATGACAAAACCAAGGTCCTTTCACGAGCCTCTCCTTTCCCGCGCGCGCCAAAATGAGCATCAGAATGCGAACTTCTGTGTCCCTTCTGAAAGCTACGTATTTAGGCACGCTGGTCGACTCTTGTGATTGTTGTAAGTTGTGATTCGGGACGCCTGTTTATTGCGCATGGCGAGTCAGCATGACTTCATTCTGCAAGGTTGTTCTTTGGCCTTCTGGGGAATCGCCCCGGACGCATTTCGTGCCGATTTTGTCTTTTTTGTTTTTGCAGCAGGCCGCTAGAGGGATCGAGCTGAGGTGGAGTATAGGCGATTGGATTCCATTTTTCATGATTCTGATTTTTTTAAAATTTGTATATGATTTTTTGTTATTTTTTTTACCGGAATGGTAATTATTTTTAAAAAAGAATTCGAGTGAAAATACTCACATAGGCACAAACACAATGCGAACTATGACATACAAACATTCACACACAAGCAAACGTAAACATACACACACATAAACGCAAACACACACACACGCACACACACAGATCACCATGCAATCCCTCGTCATGCACAATATAGCAAAAAATACCGCAATACGTCGCGTGACATAATCTAATGTCATGCAATGCCTTGATGGACGGAAAGTGAATGACGAAACGGGATCGGTGAAAGGTCATGCAGAGACATTGACTGGTCTTGTCAATTCCAGGGACTCGAGTAAGGTGAGAGAGAGGGAGGAAGGGAGAAAGGGAAGAGAAGAAGAGGGGGATGGAGAAGGAGGAATAGGAGGGAGGGAGGGAGGGAAGGTGGGTTGGTGGGAGGAAGGGAAGGGAAGAAGGGAGGGAGGGAGGGAGAGAGGGAGGGAGGAAGGGATGGGAGGGAGGGAGGAAGGAAGGGAGGGAGGGAGGGAGGGAGGAAGGGATGGGAGGGAGGGAGGAAGGGATGGGAGGGAGGGAGGAAGGGATGGAAGGGATGGGAGGGGGGGAGGGCGGGAGGGATGGGAGGGAGGGAAGGAGGGAGAGGGATGGGAAAGAGGGGGAAGGATGGGAAGGAGGGAAGGAGAGGGAGGGAGGGAGGGAGGGAGGGAAGAGGAGGAGAGAGAGAGAGAGAGAGAGAGAGAGAGAGAGAGAGAGAGAGAGAGAGAGAGAGAGAGAGAGAGAGAGAGAGAGAGAGAGAGAGGAGAGAGAGATAAAAAGGACATAGAGACAGAGACAAAGATTATTTTCAAGAAAATTAGGATTAATTCGAGGATCACCTCCCTGAAGGAGCGAAAAAGGCGGGAAATTCGTCTCGTATCCGAACCAGAATCAGAAACAGTATTTTTTTTTGTCTTTTATTTGTATTTTCATCTATTTGTTCATTTGTGTATTCATATATATATTCTGAACAATCACCATCGTCGTTTCAGTATTATATATAACCTACCAAGTTAATATCTCCGATGCGCATCGCGACCTTCATTTTTTTCCTAATTTTCTCGTTTATCTATTCCACTTTCGGATTTTATCACTTCTCCGGAATTTATTCAAGCCCCGCTCGCTTAAAAAGAAGAAGAAGAAAAAAAATACCGCGTTGCATTCAACTTGCAATTCATTCTCGATTTGGCATTTATCTTTCTTAATAATCTTAGAGTGAATCACAAGCCAAGACGATTCCCATGACGTCAAAGAGATTCCGATTCCGTGAACGTGTCGCCGAAACTACGATAATTATTCTTTGTTTTGATTTTTTATTATTAATTCTTCCTTTCCAATTCTCATAAAAATCCGTTTCAAGACGGTGATAAATAAAAAGAAAATAAAATTCTATAACTTGATGTGAAAGTCGACCTCGATTCTAATCTTATAACGGATAACGGAGACTACGATGGTGATTTGTTTTTCTTAATTCTTCTTTTCCATTTCTTCCAAAGCCTGATTCAAAATAATAATAATAGAAAAGAATAAATAAAAAATCAAATTCCTTCAACAGAAAATACGTTTTTTTTTTCTTCGTTTTTTTTAACCCTTTCTTTCCATTTCTCCCAAAACCTGATTCAAAACAATAACAAATAAAAAAGAAGAAAGAAAGAAAAATGCATGTACATATACCTATAAAGGAAAGGGAATCTAATTCTACGAACTCGATGCGAAAGTCGTCTTCGATTCTCTTGCCTGAATCCACTCTTATTTCTCCCAAGACGATTATAGAAGACGATCCACAAGATGACGGAGGATTTCTGAGAAAATATGTCGCCGGAAGGGAATTCTAAATCGTCTAAACGTCTAAATTTGTCTTTGAAATTCTTCGAGGAAATTGGACAAGACGAACTCCTTGCGGCGACGTGCGAAGGTCGCTTGGGACTATCGATTCGTTTTTTTTTATTTTTTTATTTTCGTAGTTTCTTGTTTGCCTTTTTTCTTTTCCTCATTTCTTTCTTTTTTTTCTGTTTCTTTATTTCTTTTTTTCTCTATTTTTTGCGCTTGTAATCCTCCTAAGAAATTATTCCAGTCGAGTCAAGATGTATTTCGTTTTTTTTTTTTTCTATTCGGCCTCGAGCGTCAGTGACCAGCAGACTTCAGTGAATCTTACAGGATTTTCAACAGATTTCAATAGATTTCACTAGACTTCAGCGGATTTCAGAGAATTCCAGCGGAGTTGGGTAAATTCAGTGAACATCAGCAGACTTAAGGGAACTTCACCGAACTTATGGGAACATTAACGGGTTTAAACAAACAAACATTAACAGATTTAATCGAACTTCAGCAAACTTTGGAGGACTTCATAGGAATTCAGCGCAATTCATCGGAAATAAAAGTACACAGCATATACAAGCAAGTGATATTTCTAAGCACCTCTTTTTCTTTCTTCTTAATATGAAAACATTTACAAAGGTACTTTCACGGGTTCCTTGAACATACTTGGATATACTTAGCTGGAATAAGTGTCATT
>NC_091573.1:27968110-27970610 GCF_042767895.1 Penaeus vannamei
TGGTGGGGTAGGGAGGGAGGAGGGATGAAGGAAGGGGAGGGGAGGAGAGTTAGTGGAGGGGGTGAGGGTGGGGTGAAGGAAGGGGGAGGGGGGGAGAGTTAGTGGAGCGGGTGTGGGTGGGATGGGGAGGGAGGAGGAGTGAAGGAAGGGGGAGTGGAGGAGAGTTAGTGTAAGGGTTGAGGGTGGGTAAGAGGAGGAAGGAGGGGTGGGGAGAGAGGGAGAGAGGGTAAAGGCAGTTGGGTGGGGGTAGGGGGTGGGGGAGGGTTGAGAGGAATGGGTTGGAGGGAGGGGGATGAGATGGGGTTGAGGAAAAGGGGATTAGCATATAGAATGTGTACGTCTATTATGTAGATCACCTTGCCGAAATATAATACAAAAATGGATAAAGATCAAGATAAAATATAATTAAACGATACAAACGAACGATAAAAAACAAGCTTAAACAAATTAAAAAAAGCACGTAAATTCAAGCTCAAAAACATAGCCTACACAAAACAAACAAAACACAAACATCACCCAAACAATTACCCCCCCCCTCCCCACCCAAAACCAACGCCCGCACACCCACCAGGCCACCAACGGGCGTACTTGAGGCTCCCCAGCGTCGTCTCCCACACCCACGTCTTGAGGCCGCCCACGCTCACGTCACCAGCGTCCGTGTAGAACTCGACGTGGTCTCCGGATCGGGAGAGGAGCTCGGACACGTAGTTGTGTTCGTCCTGTGGCGGAGATGGGGGAACGTAAGGTGGGTTTAAAGTGATTTTAGGTGGTTTCGGGTTGATTTAGGGGGACAGATGGTTTTTAAAGTAGTTTTTAAGGTAGTCTTTAGGTTGTCCTAGGATGGTGTAAAATTTTCCAGATCGGGTAAGGAGTTCGGACACGTAGTTGTGTTCGTCCTGTGGCGGAGATGGGAGACCTTTAGGTGGGGTTAAAGTAATTTTAGGTGGTTTCGGGTTGATTTAAGGGGACAGATGGTTAAAGGTGGTCTTTAGGTAGTCCTAAGGGGGTGTAAAATTTTCCAGATCGGGCAAGGAGTTCGGACACGTAGCTGTGTTCGTCCTGCGTCGGGGAATCAATCTAATTAGGAGAATTAACAAGGATTAAGGTGGTTCTAAGGTTGTTTAAGGTGGTTTAAGGGTTGTATAAGGTTGTATAAGGGAATAGGTAGTCTTTAGCTGACTTCAGGCGGTCTTAAGTGGTGTAAAACTCGACGTGGTCTCCAGACTGGGAAGCTGTGATCGTCCTGTGGTAGAGATGGGAGATACTTAGGTGGGTTTAAGGTGATTTAAGGTCGTTTTAGGTGGTTTTAGGTTGATTAAGGAAGGATAGTTTTTTAAAAGATGATTTTAAGTAGTCTTAAGGAGCACGAACACGTAGCTCTGTTCATCCTGTGGCAGAGATTCTTAGGTGACTGTAGGTTATTTATGGGAAAGCAAGGTGAATTTAAGCTGAATTAAGGGGACAGGTAGTTCTTAGGTGATGTTAGGTCGTTAGGTGGTTTCAAGTGTTCGTGGGTGGTCTTAGGGTTGTTTAAGGTTGTCATAAGGTAGTTTTTAGGTGGTCTGGTGGCATAGAACTTCGGGACAGGAGCTAGGACACGAAGCTGCGGTGGCGAATTCTTGGATAGTCTTGAGGTGGTTATAAGGTGAAGAGCGAGAGAGGATTAAATAACGAATAGTGAGGCTGTGAAAATCTCTTGCGACACTATTTTATTGCGTAGGGTGAGTAATAAAGATTAACCCATCCACTGGGTGAGCAAGCCAGTGCAAGTCATTGCCGATCACGTCCAGGTAAATACAAGGTCTATATAAGTACTTGTATAAATACTATGTAAGTACTTATTTAGACCTTGGGTAAATTAAGAAGGTGTGCGTCAGGAAGGGCATCCAGTCATAAAAAAAACTGTCAGAACTAGTTTACATAGCGATCCCTTAAATGACTGGGACAAAGCTACTGCAAAAGAAGATTAGTAATAATGATTTAGCCTTAAACGTATTTTAGTTTGGTGAAAGTGTGATGACCTCATTTAATGATACAGTTTTATAAGTGATGTGATGACAGTGTGGCTGTCCTTATATAAGTTGGTGTTTTATACAGAGAGATTATGTGATGACAGTATTTCAAATGTATGTGATGAGGAATATCTACTTAATAACTTCAAATTCTAGTGTGATGAAGATGTGATGATCTCTATGACTGAGTCTCTCTGTCAGTCAATCAATTATAATTACTCTAAATAACAGATGATAATTATAATAAAAAAACAATTATAATAATGAATAACTATAATAATAGATAATTATAATAATAATTTCAATCATCTGCCAAATTCTGATACAAACATACTCTAAAAGTACATAAATTGAAGATGAAAATACATTTCCTCTTCTTCTTCTACTTCATCTTTTATCTATTTTCCATCATTTTTATTTTTTCTCTTTTTTTCCCTACCTGGAGACCGACATTATGATCTGTAACCTTGAGCTGAACTTGTTCTTAA
>NC_091573.1:27975610-27980610 GCF_042767895.1 Penaeus vannamei
GATTTTATTATATACTTAAACTTGATATGATATAATTTTCTCTCATATAGCTCTTCAGTATCTTCTTTTTTCCCCAGGTATATTATATGACTCACTCTCATGAAGTCACAGCGTCATGAAGTTACACTCACTCTTATGAAGTCACACTCACTCGTGTAGTTACAATCACTTTCATGAAGTCACAGTCACACTCATGAGATCTCATTCTCTTGAAGCCGCACTCGCTCTCGCGTAGTCACACTCCCTCTCATGAAGTCACACTCGCTCGTGTAGTCACATTCACACTCATGAAATCACACTCGCTCGTATAGTCACACTCACACTCATGAAATCACTCTCTCGAAGTCACACTCATGAAGTAACATTCACACTCATAAAGTCACACTTACCATTATGAAGTCACACTCATAGTCACTCACTCATGAAGTCACACTCCCTAGAAATCACACTCTTAATCACTCACTCCCCCCCCCCCCCTCCAAACAGCCCAGTCAGCAATTCCACAATTACCAGCAAACCGCCAGTTACTCCCAACGATCACTGGGAAACCAACCGTCATTTTTTTCACCTCAATTGACTTCTTTGGTTAATTAGATCAGCCAAGACTTCTATAAACGGAAAACGGGCGTAGTTGACGTATTCCTGACTTTAATTGAACACTTATGTACGCTACTGATGCACATAGGAAGGTGTGGGAGGAGGAGGAGGAGGAGGAAATGGGATGGGAGGAGTGGGGAAGAGGATGGAGGAGGGGGGAGGATGGTGGGGGAGGGGGAAGAGGGAGAAGGAGGAGGGGGAAGGGGTAGGATGGTGGAGGGGGAAGGAGAGGGATGGGGATGGGGTAGGAGGAGGGGGAAGAGGATGGGGTAGGAGAAGGAGGGGAAAGGATGGAGGGGGAGGGGGAAGGGGGAGGATGGAAGAGGAAGATGAGGAGAGGGAGAGGATGGAGGGGGAGGGTGGAAAGGGGGAGGAAGAGAATAGGGGAAGACGAGGAAGAGGAAGTTCGGTGACAGCTAGTGACGTGTGTGAAAAAGCATGTTATAGGGAAATTGTGTTATTTCTTGGAAATGTTTGTTTTACTTTTTTCGTTTTATTTTATCTGGTTCTTTCTTGCTTTGGCGTTTTCCTGTCTTTTTTCATTCTCGTTCACTCTTTCTTCCGTTTTTTCTCTCTTTCAGTCACTCTCTCTCTCTCTCTGTCTGTCTCTTCCTCCCTCCCTCTCTCCCTACTTTCCTCCGTCCGTTACCACCCCTTTTCCTCTCCCTCTACCTCACCCTTCCCTCTCCCTCTCTCTCCCTCTACCTCCCCCTTCCCTATCCCTCCCCCATATCCTCTCCTCTCTACCTCCCCCTTCCATTTCCCCCTTCCTCCCCCTCTCCCCCTCCCTCCCCTCCCCCCACCCTCTCCCTGGGCACCCGCCCGTCGTCATGCCCGAAATCCAAATCGAAGGTCAGTCATACCCCTTATCTGCCTGGAATGATTTGAGGTTTTGATTTGATGAACCTTACGAGGCTGAAAGGGAGAGACAGGGATTCTTCTTCAGTATCATAAGCTCTTGACCTTCAGTTTGGGCTTCGGGCAGGACGGAGAATGCCCAGGCGGTTTCAAGGTTGCAGGTAGCAGGAAGAAGGAGGAGGAGGAGGTGGAGGAGGGGGGGAGGAGGAGGAGGGGCAAAGGGGGAAGAGTAGGAGCAGGAGGGGCAAAGGGGGAGGAGGAGGAGGAGGGGCAAAGGGGGGGGGGGAGGGGGAGGAGGAGGTGGAGGAGGGAAGGAGGGGCAAAGGGGGAGGAGGAGGAGGAAGAGGGGCAAAGGGGGAGGAGGAGGAGGAGGAGGGGCAAGGAGGAGGAGGAGGAGGGAGGAGGGGCAAAGGGGGAGGAGGAGGGGCAAAGGGGGGAGGAGGAGGGAGGAGGAGGAGGAGGGCAAGGGGAGGAGGAGGAGGGAGGGAGGAGGAGGGGCAAAGGGGGAGGAGGAGGAGGAGGAAAGGGGGAGGAGGAGGAGAAAAGGAGAAGGAGGGAGGTGGGGAGGGGACGGGGAAGAGGGAGGAAAAAGGAGAGAAGTAGAAGGAGGAGGGGGGGAAGAGGAGGAGATGCAAATGGAGGAGGAGGAGGAAGTAGAATAAGCGTAGCAGGAAGCAAAAGATGAAGACAATACGAAAGATAATAAGAAAAGAATGTGAAAAGGAGGATTTAATAGGAAAAAATAAATAGGTTGATGTATGGGTGATATCGAATATGCAATTAATCGAAATATTGCTTGAAGACAATGAATAAAAAATATTACTACTTAAAAAAAATAAAAATAACATAAGCATTCCTGCATAAAAAAATCAGTCTAACAATATAATGATAAACAGATACATAAACTATCAGATAAAGTAAACAAAAAAGTAAATAGAAATAAATAAACAATAAAAAAACTTTAGTTCAGTAACCCCACGATCCAATACAGTAGAACAGGAAATAAGATAATATGCGTAATTTCACACAACATAAATAATTCAAAACTTCTTTGCACTTCCGGTTATGGGAGGAGACAACGAAGGGAATACGAATTCCTTTTTCTATCACTACTATTTCCTTTATTGTGTCTTTTTATTGATGTTTTCGTTAGTAGTACTGTCATCGTGTTTTGTTGATTTTTTTATCTTCATTTTATATTATTTTCGATAATGAGATTGTCATTATTTTCATGAGAATTGTTATTACTGTTTTTTTTATTTATATTGTTAGTATTGTAGCTATCATTATTATCACTATCATTATTGCCGTTGTCTTTGTTTTTGTTGTTCATCACATTGTCCTTGTTTTATTGATTAAAAAAGAAGAAAAAAAGAAAGAGAGAAAAGTAAAGAAAATAATATAAAGACAAAAAGAACAAAAATAAATATCAATAAATATCATTACTCCCTACTTTAGTAACAATCAAAGTCTAGTAGTATAGACAAGAATTAATAAGATATATGAAATTAATTGTAGTAAAAAAAAAGAGAGAATGAATGAAAGGTGGAAACCGCAAATAAACAGATTTTCAAAGACGCACAAAATAACATAATTTTAGTACAATCGTACAAAACCACTTCCTGATAATGATTAAGATGGCAACCCGCTGTTTAACCACAGAATGCAGTGACTGGCAGTTATAGTCACGTTGATCAATTACTGTCATTTATATTTTCATTACCATTAACTTTTACTAAAAAAATACAGATATAATTGACAGACTTGTAAAACATGAATATATTGAAGGTATAAACATAAATTCCTAAGGAGTTTTACGAAGATTATAAGTTATGAGGATTTGAAAAGATTATTTGATAAATGGGAAACCTTTTTTCAGAACTCCACACAATTAAGAAATGTAAAAGCCTCAAAAAAGGAAAGAACAAAAATACACAACATATAAGATAGAATTTAAAAGAGAAACACCATAAAAGGCAAAAGGAAGAAGAAAAAGAAAAAAAAAATAGAAATCGGCAAATATGTCACTCCACCGAAAGTATTTTCCCGCCTTTTTTTCCCGCCATTTTCCCGCATTTTTCCACTTTTTACATTCTTAATCTTGGTAAGTCACTGAGAATAAGATAAAGAGACGTAATGCATGAAAAGGATACCGCAAATAAATGCTATTTATCATAAGGTGAATTAAAGGTGTCCTTATTTATCAGCTTTTGTTAGGACTGGATGTGTATAGTGACTGTGTGTCTTGTGATGATTATTAGATTAAAAAAAGTCATTAGCCAAGACATGTAATCGAGGAAATAACCGGAAATGAAGGAGGAAAATGTGAGAGACAAAGAAATATGAAAAGTGAAAGAGACGCGCATTAAAAAGACTTATCTTAATGCACATCCGCACATGCACGCACACACACACACACACACACACACATATACACACGGATAAATATACATACACATACACACACACATACACACACACATTCTTACGTACACACACATACGAAGACCTTCCACCTTATGTCTTACAACGAGTTCATTCTCCTCTCTCTGTCCATTTGTTCTTTTCCTTTTATCTTCTTCCTTCCTCCTATCCCTTTTTACTCCCATTTTCCTATTCCCTCCTATCCCTTTACTTCCCAAGTTTTTAACTTATCCTCCTTCTTCATTCTTACCCTCCTCCCTACTCTCCCTCAATCACCCCTTTCCTCTCCCCATTCTCCTAACCCATTCCCCCTTCCCCTCCCTTTCCCTCTCCTCACCCCCCCCATCTCCTCCCCACTCTCCTTCCCCTTCCGTCCCCTCTCTTCTCTCCTCACCCCCTTCCTCTTCCCCATTTCTACCCTACCTCCCCTCCTACCCCTACCTCCACCCCCCCCTCCCCCAATTAGCGCTAATTCGACCCTGAAACTTCCCCTTGAGGAGGAGAAGGAGGAGGAAGAGGAAGAGGAGGAGGAGAAGAAGAAGACGAAGAAAAGGGCAATCCCTGTGCAACGACCCCGACACCACACCTTACGTAAAGAAAAGAAAAGAAAAATGAGACAAAGAAAAAAAGAAAAGAAAAAAAAAAACACGAAGAGAAAAACCGAATTAAACTGGAAGGAAAAGAAAAAAAAGTACGGAAAAGAAGAAGAAGAAAAAAACGAAGACAAATGAAAGAAAAAGGAAAAGAAAAAATAATCAAACTGAAAAAAGCAAAGATAAAAAAATAAACGAAAAGAGGGAATAGAACGAAAGCAAAAGGAAGCGGAAACAAAAACAAAAAACAACACCAAAGAGAAACAAAGAAGCACAAAAAACGAAAGAAGAAATAACAAGAGGACAGAAAACAAAAAACAAACAAACAAACAAAAACAAACAAACAACACAAGAAGACAGAAAAGAAGAAGAATTCCCAAGTCAAGTTGAAGGTCAGGGCGTGACGTCATCAGAGCGGCAGCGTCTTCGGCTCAGGCGATGTTGAGAGACGCAGGGGTAGTGACTCCTTTATGGGGGGGGGGAGGGGATGGAGGTGTGGTTGGGTGATGGGGACTTCCTATTTTTGGG
>NC_091573.1:27998110-28000610 GCF_042767895.1 Penaeus vannamei
CACACCTTCAACTAATGACAAAAAAAAATCGATTATTCTCCCGCAAGAACATCGAACACGCGCAAAAAATTTTCGCGGGCTTTTTCTAACAGCTGACGACGCCATGTTTCGTGACCATATTTGGCGGGGACGAAATCATTAAGGAACTGAGCGCAAATTTGCTTGTCTTTGGATGGACGTTTTTTGTTTCTGTTTTGTACTTATTCTTACTCTTGTAGTTTGTGTCTGTCTGTTCATCTGTCTATGTCTGTTTGTCTGCCTTTTCGTTTGGGCTTTTTGTTATTTATCTAATTTTCGTTTTGTTTTTAAAATTTTTGTTTTAACCTCTCTTCCTCTCTTCCTCTCATTTTTTCTCTTTCTCCCTCCCTCTCATTTTTTTCTCTTTCTCCCTTTCTCCCTCCCTCTCCCGTCCATCTCTCTTCTCTTTCTTTCTCTCTCTCCCCTTTTTATCATTCTATCTATTTATCTATATTTTGCACTAACGACATTTTCTTGCAGATGACGTTCCACCTGAATGGGTTTAAGACAGACGCTGAATTTCTATTAATTTTATTTGTCCAAGTGCAAGTATGTATTTGTTGTTTCTTTTATGTTTAAATGGTCTTTTGTTTATTTATTTATTATTACTTCACTTTATTTATTTCTATTTTATTTATTCATTTGTGTGTATGTGTGCGTGTGTGTGTGTGTGTTTCTCTTTGTTTTCAGTGCCATTATTATTTTTTCTATCTTGTTTTGCGTGTGTATTTAGTTTCTAGTTACTTTCTAGTTAATTTCTGTTCATTATCACTATGTTCCTATTATATCTAATATCAATATTAGTAATATAATCATCACCACTATTATCATTATCATCGTCATTATCATTATCATCGTCATTATCATTATTATCATCATCATTACTATCATTATTATTATCATCATTATCACTGTTACTATTTTTATTATTATTATTATTGTCTTTATTATCCTCATCACTTTTATTTACCCTTCGTCGCTCCTCCTTCACCTTCGAACTCAGGTCAGACTCAAGATTCAAGTTCAAGGCTGAGAAGCGAAAGAGGGGGGAGGGAAAGAGGAGAAGAAGTGGGAGGAAGAGAGGGGAAGAGGAAAAGAGGGGGAGGGAGAGACGAAAAAGGGATAAGACGGAGAGGAAGAGAAGAGAATGAGGAGAAGGGAAGTAGGAGGAGAGGGGGAAGGAGAAGGAAATGGGAGAGGGGAACGGGGAGAGAGAAGGGGAAGGGGAAGGGGAAGTAAGGGTGAGAGAGAGGAAGGAGGAATGGAGAGGAAGGGCGAGTGGGAAAGTGGAAGAGAGGAGATGAGAAGGGGAAAGGTGTTGAGTTTAAAGGAAAAAGAGAGGAAGTGGGAGAGGAGGAGACGAGAATAAACGAGAACAACAGCAAAATACAAGAAAAAAGAAAGATACACACAGCAACAGCGAGAGAAAAAAGAAGGGAGGAGGGGGGGCGGGGGTAAGAGCCTAGAGGGAACGGCGGGCGAGAGGGTAAGCCACCCCGTGCCGTTCGTGCGACCGTCCCCCCCCCCCCTGGGTCGCCGGCTTGACCTTGAACGTGAAGTCGTATTTTGACGTGACCTTCGATGCCGAACAGGATCCGGCTTAATTTTTTTTATCTTTCTTTTGTCATTGTTCTTATTTTTCTCTTCTTCGTTGTCCTTTTCTTCCATCTCTCCCGCTTATCCTTCTTATTCTTCTTTAGACTTTTACTTCCCTTTTCTCTTGTTTTTTTCGTCTTTTTCGTCTTCCGAAAGACGAAATATTTAAGACCCTCTTCCCTTCCTCTTTTTCTTCTTCTATTAACTTCTATTTTTCTTTTTCTTGTTTTTTTCGTCTTTTTCGTCTTCCTCTCCCTCTTCCCTTCTTCCTTTTCTTATTCTTTTAACTTTTACTTTTCTTTTCTTGTTTTTTTTTATCTTCATCTTTTTCATCTTCCTCATGACCTCCCTTTTTTCTTCTTCTTTTAACTTTTACTTTCCTTTTTCTTTTTTTCAGTGTTTTAAATTGTCCTAGACGATTATTCGGTCTATTTTATCAAAAATTTCGCTTTGGTTATCATCCTGTTTTGCTATTATCGAATCTATTATTTCGAAAATATTATAAGTCTGTTATCTTTTATCAGATGATTTATTTCTATATTATTTTTGTTTATGATCTTATCTGTTATTGTGATATATGATTGTTATACGACGCTAGTTTATTCTCTTTATTTCTATTTATTCTATTTATTACCTTTTTATTATAATTTTCTGGGGGGTGTTACTTTTCGTTGTTTTTAATATGCTTGATAGTGTTTTAATTTCTGTTATATTCATATATTTCTATTCCTTATTTTCTCTCTATCGACCTCTACCTCGTTCTCCTCTCTCTTCACTCCCTTCTCCTTTTCCCTTTACCTCTCTCCTCCTTCGCTCTCCCTTTCCCTTTCCTTTTCTCTCCCCACCCCCTTCTTTCTCTCTCTCTGTCACCTTCTCCAATTTTCTC
>NC_091573.1:28008110-28010610 GCF_042767895.1 Penaeus vannamei
GCATAAATGACAGATTACATATGATCTAACCATTAACAGAAATAATCAAATTATCCATACCAAATGCCAGCCAGGTATGAGCCCTTCCCTAAAAGCTTACACAGAAAAACCAAGTATTCGCTCCAGGTATGTCCGTGACGTCATCAACCGTGACTGGGGCGGGAAAAGGGGAGGGGAAGATGGGGGTTTGGGGGTGTAGGATGGGAGGGACAAGTGAAGGTTTAGAAGCGAAAAAGAAGGAGGAGAAGAAAGAAGAGAGAGTGACGAAAGAACTCGAGAAAGAAGAAGAAAATAATAAAAACTTTTACAACGTTTAGAGGAAAAAATGGCGGGAGATTTCATAGACAGCGGAGGGAAACCGAATGAAAAAATTCTCCTTTCTTTCTCCGACTTCCAACGAACATAAAAACAAAGAAGATAAGATAAAGACTGCAGCAAAGGGATAAGGATAAAAATCCAAGGTCAAAAACAATGCCACAGGGTAAATAAAAGCGGTAAATAAGTACCTAGTCACCATAAAATAAGGTATACGGCTTTGTACTTCAGGTTAACTTAGGGGCGGAGGGTTGCCAGTGATAACAAGCTTTGCATATCATTAGGACATTCCCTTTTCCTTTTGGCTTCGTGTTTATTATCTTTTGTCCCTCCTCAAAGCTCTTGTATGCGTTGAAATGTTCTTTTGCATGAATATGTTAAAATTGTTATGTACGTCATGAAGTTTTATGTTTTATACTTCCTGGTCAGTTTTATGATTTATGCTCTAATGTTATATATATATATATATATATATATATATATATATATATATATATATGTGTGTGTGTGTGTGTGTGTGTGTGTGTGTGTGTGTGTGTGTGTGTGTGTGTGTGTGTATCAATCTGATTTTTTTTTTTATGTTTTACCGTCTTTGACCTGTATACGCAACATTATCATTGCTCTTATCGCAATTTTAAAACTGGCATATGCGTCATGACATTGCCTGTCTTTTCTTCTAAAACCTAATAAAAAAAGTCCTCCCTTTGTCTCACACCGGTCATCGCGCTCCCTTGCGCTTCCAGACCCTCATTTGTTTTATTTTCCCCACAAATTGCATGAGGATCCCTGGCTTAACTATTTCTCTGGCATAAGATGTTATTTCCGTCTGTTAAATGTCTATGTTTTTTTTTTAAATTTAAGCCAGTGGTTCTAGAATATTATCAGATCTGCAATTATTGATCGCAGATAACTCCTGTTATCGTTTAATAAGATAGAGATGAATTAATAATTCTTCCATAACCCTTATACGAATCCCGGTAAACAATCTACAACCGAAATGTAAACAACTTCCATGTAAGTGTGAACGACACATTTCTAAACAATCGACAAATAAAAATGTAAACAACTTGAATAGAAAAGCATGCAATATTTTTCGCACTAAGCAATCTACAACCAAATATATATTAGCAGATTCAAAATTATAAACAACTTTTTTTCGCACAAAACAATCTACAATAAAAAAGGTAAAATAATTACTTTTATAACTTCGCGCCAAACAATCTACAACAAAAACTTGTATAACCGCCCCAAACAATTAACAATAAAGGTTTTAAAAAATGTATAACTTCGCGCCAAGCAATCTACAACAAAAAAGGCAAACAACTCCCATAATTTCTCTCCACATAATCTACAACAACAACCAAATACGCAGACAACTCCCATAGAAGACCCGAACAACAAACAACTCCCATAGAAGACCCGAACAACCAATTTCTTTCCCCGCCGCTTCTCGCCGCCCGCCCCAACTACCTGTTCCCGAATGACCTTGAAAAAGCCGTAGCTTGTTTATCCCTCGTGCATATGGTACGTGGGCTGAGAGTAAATGTTGATGGCGTCTTTCTTGGCGTATCTTCTCATCGTCCTTGCGCAGATTGGGGTGAGTCAACACATTTTTTTAGTTGACGTGGTTGTTTAATGTTGATTCGAGGAGGAGAGGGTATCATTCGTTGTTGGGTGAAAAGAGGGTATCACTTATACTAGACGTTGATACCTGGTATTCGGCTTCTAACATACGAGGAATCTACCCTGGTGCATTTTACGGTGACTCGACTGAAATATCTTTCTTCCCCTTCTCTCTCTCCTTTTACGAGAGAATAATTTGGAGTTGTTGCGAAATTTCTTGGGAAGTTAGTCCTTGTCACTGTCCTCTGCGAGATCAGTGAACCTCCGCTTTCCCGCGACTGCACAAAGGAATTCGGATAAAATGTATCCGTGTCAAGGTATATACGTAGAAAATTATGAGGTCGAGCTGCGACGTGCGGAGAACAGAGTAATATTACGATAAAGGATTTTTATTATTAGGCGTTTTCTTTGGAAATACAGAACTGCGACTCGCGGTGGAGGACATCAATCTCAATCTCTATTTTTCTTTTTCTCTTACTACTTCTCTTGTTTCCCTCTGCATTTACTTCATTTTCTTTTCACTTCTTCCGTTTCCTTCTGCATTCACTTCATTCTCTTTTTA
>NC_091573.1:28015610-28020610 GCF_042767895.1 Penaeus vannamei
ATATATGTATATATGTATATATGTATATATGTATATATGTATATATGTATATATGTATATATGTATATATGTATATATGTATATATGTATATATGTATATATGTATATATGTATATATGTATATATGTATATATGTATATATGTATATATGTATATATGTATATATGTATATATGTATATATGTATATATGTATATATGTATATATGTATATATGTATATATGTATATATGTATATATGTATATATGTATATATGAATATATGTATATATGTATATATGTATATATGTATATATGTATATATGAATATATGTATATATGTATATATGTATATATGTATATATGTATATATGTATATATGTATATATGTATATATGTATATATGTATATATGTATATATGTATATATGTATATATGTATATATGTATATATGTATATATGTATATATGTATATATGTATATATGTATATATGTATATATGTATATATGTATATATGTATATATGTATATATGTATATATGTATATATGTATATATGTATATATGTATATATGTATATATGTATATATGTATATATGTATATATGTATATATGTATATATGTATATATGTATATATGTATATATGTATATATGTATATATGTATATATGTATATATGTATATATGTATATATGTATATATGTATATATGTATATATGTATATATGTATATATGTATATATGTATATATGTATATATGTATATATATATATATACATAAATACATATATACATCTACTTAATTATTTGAACTTGAACACACACACACATATTTATCATTATTATCAATAATTACTGTTACAAAAAAGTAATATATATTTCTTACTGATTGATATCAATGTAGTCTACTTTGACAACACAATATCCTGGTTCTATGAAAACTATATGAAATAATCATATACATTTAATTTCGTGTTTATTTATTTGGTATAAATTATTTTTGAAGCCAATCTTCCTTTGGCGTCTCCCTAAACTTCACCATTTATGAACACAAGCGGAAACAGTAATGTGTACACAAAAATGAAAACTAAAAATAAATGTTTAGTTTCATTTCTCATCGTGGCTCGTTTTCATTTTCATTCACCACTTATATTCATATACATGCGTCTAGTAAAGCATCTGCTATCTCAATAAATACATAAACATTTACTATGTGCCTAAGTGATATTCAGACGTTAATCATTCACATTTTAATGGTTAATGTTTAAACAAATAAATAATACATCAAATTTATGTTTCAATAAATGTAAAGAATCTGAATAAAAGAAAGTCTTATCAACACACTCATGAAATATATTTTTAGAAAATTATTATAGAGGCATTTGAGTATTTAGTAACGTCGTACAGCAAATTATTTACAATCTTCAAATGCTAATACTAAATACAGTTACTATTTAAGGAGTTGGAAAGTATACAATTGGATAAGTCATAACCTTTTTATTTCCAAAAGACAAGCTATCTGTCATACGTATCCTTAATATCTTCTCGAGTCAAGACGTCGTTTCTTAGAGTAAGTCTTTCATTACATATAAGACTGTGAAACGTAATATAAGCTGAATGGAAGTCCAAAACACAGTAAAAAAGAAAACGAAGCCACACTAGGAGCGCAATAAAACGTGACGTTTCGAACACATTAATTAGTCCTCATCAAACACTATTGGCGTGTTTGATGACGTCACGGTTTATTAAATTAATAATATGGCCAAGGGTCCTTTTTCTTTGTTTTCACTCATCATGAAAACCTATCTCTCTGTATTGAAGACGCGAAGATCATCTCTCGGGATTTCCCAGAGCAAAGGCAGAACCCGCAGGATAAACATGGCGCACATGTAACCGCAGTACATCGAGAAGGACAGCAACACCATTCCGAACCAAAGTATCGACAAAAGGAAGACGTAGAAAAACATGGCTTCGGCGCTCCCCGGTCCTGTCGTCTATGAACTTTCTTATTTCTCTTTTTTCAGAAGGCTTTAGAATCCGTATGAGCTTCTGGGAATTAAGAAAAGGGATTTGATCACTCTTTTGTAAAATGGTCCTCGAGAAGGGATCGGAATTCTTGACTTGCCGAATAATCTTAACGAAAGGGGATTCGAACACTTTTGCGAATTTCCTTTTCCTTTCAAAACACTCTATAAAAGGCTTCGGATTACTTCTTATCGATCGTCTTGACAATTTATGGAACAATTTATGATGTGTTGGTTGCTTTATATGTGTTGAGACGGAGGGAACGTGGGAGAGTTATTGTGGTTGGTTGGGGAGTAGGAGTAGGGGGGGGAGATGGAGTCGTGAGGGCGCGGGGACTGAGATAACCTTTCGGAAGGAACTGAGGAAGCGTCTTTGAAGTGTATGTTGTGAATTTGATCTCAGGTATAATTTTGAAATCCTATTAATATTGTTCTTTTATCTACTCTATATAGCATTAAAACATTGGATTTATTTTGTAAATAAGTCTAATCAGATGGTCTATGCAACGCAAATGCAATTAAAACACATTGATTATGGTAACCGATATCAATATTAACTTATCAAATCAATACAGACACATGAACACATTTCGCTATTGTCCTCTACATTCACATAAATACTGCCATTGTTTTGTCAATCATTGGATCACTTTAAAAATATATCGTTAACATCCATGAAAACATATCGCCACTATTAATTCACATATTTATTGCCAGTTTTCGCAAATTACATCACGGAAAGAACGCCAACATGGGAGGCAGTCACGGATCTCGCTCTTATACACACCACGTGCATATATATATATATATATATATATATATATATATATATATATATATATATATATATATATATATATAGATAGATAGATAGAAAGATAGATATAGATATATATATATATATATATATATATGTATATATATACTTATATATATATACATATATATATATATATATATATATATAAATATATATATATATATATATATATATATGTATACATATATATACATATATATATATATATATATATATATATATATATACATATATATATAAATATATATATATATATAAATATATATGTATATATATATATATATAAATATATATGTATATATATATATATATATATATATATATATATATATATATATATATATATGTGTGTGTGTGTGTGTGTGTGTATGTGCGTATACACACACACATATATGTACATACATAAAACATCAACCTAAAACACCAGGAACACCCCCCCCCCCGCACTTTCCCTTCCCGAAAGCGCGTTCCCGAATGAACCCGAGACCCGCCGCCGCCGCCAGCCCGAGCCAACGCAGAAGAAAATGAACGTCACCCAAAGGTCTAGATTCGGGGGAATTCAGCGAGACGCGACGTGACGGGCGAGTCCTGGACGCATTCCAACGTGACTTCCAACCTTAGCTGACGTCTGGAGAGTCTGACCGCAGCGTATTGCCAACGTCGGTGACATCACGTGACTAAATATTGCATTGCGTAGGTTTAACGGGAGTGATGCCATATTGCCAACATCAAACATTGCATTATCTGTACATATGTGTATGTTCATATGTATGTATAAGTACGTACGTGTAAATGTGTGTTTATGCATTCATATA
This sequence comes from Penaeus vannamei, assembly GCF_042767895.1. Taxonomy (NCBI): domain Eukaryota; kingdom Metazoa; phylum Arthropoda; class Malacostraca; order Decapoda; family Penaeidae; genus Penaeus; species Penaeus vannamei. The sequence continues at coordinate 28,019,245 of NC_091573.1, forward strand.
TACGCTTACAGATGCATAGTTATGTGCATGTATGTGTTTGGGTGGATGTGTGTAAATTTCGGCCATGTCTATGTCGTTACGGACACAGATAATGTTCCGTGTATATTCTAGCAGTATTCTCTCTCTCTCTCTACCTCCCTCTAACACATTTTCTCTCATCTCCCGCGTTCTTACGCACTCCCTCCCCCTCTCTATCTCTCGTTCTAACACACATTCCAACCTATTCCCTTCTTCCCTCTCTCTCCCTTTTTTCTCCCTCTAGCACTCTCGTTCTAACACACTCTCCTCTCTCTTCTTCTCCATCTCCCTTCTGACAACACTCTTCACCCCGGGCCATTTATATCTATCAAAAGCATACCGTACTTTTCGCACCCGTATTGAGACAACCGCTGACAAACAAGTGACAATCATTCTCGTATCCTTCGTCAAGCCGTAAAAGAAGATGGCGAAACAAGAGCGGTCCTTAAATCCTGAGCGAGGTTATCCCTTCCATATCCTACCGGAATGAGTTTCCTTCCGCCAGCGGAGAAGGATCTGTAGGAATCTTACGTGTACTCTGGTTTTCGCGCCAAGGCTGAACATCCTATCGTAGCCATATTTTTTTGTACGGTACACTCGTATATATATATTAGACTGACCTCCAAATATTCCAGACTCATACATGAAAAAAAAAACATAATTTGTGGTGTGGATTTTCTTGAACTTCAATTGCTATTGGCTCAATTATAGACTTTTTTTATAGTCTACTAGATATATGAATCGAGCTACAATGTATTGGTATGATAACAGATACTTGTATTCTTTAAAGACGACTGAGAATTATTCTTAATACATGAAAATACCATATCTGAACAAATTCTTGCATACCAGAATCGAATGCATATCAAAAAGTGATGAGAGGCATGTGGCATATGAGAGAGAGAGAGAGAGAGAGAGAGAGAGAGAGAGAGAGAGAGAGAGAGAGAGAGAGAGAGAGAGAGAGAGAGAGAGAGAGAGAGAGAGAGAGAGAGAGAGAGAGAGAGAGAGAGAGAGAGAGAGAGAGAGAGAGAGAGAGAGAGAGAGAGAGAGAGAGAGAGAGAGAGAGGGAGAGAGAGGGAGAGAGAGGGGGAGGGAGAGAGGAGAGTCGGAGAGAGGAGAAAGAGAGAGAGAGAGAAAGAGAGAGAAAGAGAGAGAAAGAGAGAGAGAGAGAGAGAGAGAGAGAGAGAGAGAGAGAGAGAGAGAGAGAGAGAGAGAGAGAGAGAGAGAGAGAGAGGGGGGGGGGGAGGGCAGCGATTCCACTATAAAGTCTCACTATATCAAACTATTCCGCTTAATCAAATTAAACACTCGTTAATGTTTAAAACACCACCACACACACTCACACAAA
>NC_091573.1:28025610-28032529 GCF_042767895.1 Penaeus vannamei
GAAACGAGTGAATCTTTTCTCTGTTGTTGTTGTAGTGGTTGTGGGTGTTGGTAGCGAGAAGAAGCCTCCAAACTAGGGAATCTTTTCCTGTATTTGATGTTATTGCTAGTTGTGAGAAGAGGCTTCGAAACGAGTAATAATAAATCTTTCCTCTGTGCTGTAATTTTTGTTGTTGTGCATCATCGACCTCCGAAGCGATGCGAAGCTTCGAAACAAATGAACCTTTTCTCAGATGTAAGTGGCGAGATAAAATATCGAAATTTGCAGTGAATCTTTGTTGTTATTGTTAGTATCGTCGTCCTCTTTGGCGATATGAAACTTCGAAACAAGTGAAAAACAAATTTCATTGGCCACTTGCCTTTTCCTGGAAAATTTTGTTGGCGTTTGTAGAGTATTTCCTTTCTCAGCGTTATATATATCATTTTGGTTTGTTTATTTATTGTTACTATAACCGTCAGCCTTATTTCAAATATTTCTATTATCATTATCATTATAGATTTATTCGCCTACATAGCACTTTTTCGTTTCATTTTCCTTTGTCTCAAAATTTCTTTTGTCACTATATGATCAACATATTCGTCACCTTATCATATCATATAATCAATAGGGTTCACCATTTTATAGTTTCATCACTTTATTATTCTATTCGCTTGTCTTCTTTATCCATTCATTCGTTCTTTTCAACTTTTTAATTCCTTTTTCAACCGATGTCCTATTCCTGTCTTCGGTTCCTTCATCGTTATCACTTGTTTTTATGCATGTTTAATCTGTTCTTTCGCCTCTCTCATCTACCCTCTCTTTATCTCTTACATTCTTTCTTTCGTTTCTTTGATCTGTCCTCCAGTATCTCTTATCTGTTTTCCTTCATTTTCTCTCATTTTCGTTAATTTCATCACTTTCTGTCTGTCTATTTGTCTCTCCTCCCTCCTACCTCTCTTTCTCTCTCCAACTCTCCTTCCTTCCTTCTCTCTCCTTCCTTCCCCTCTCTCTCTCTTTCTACTTCTCTCTCTCTCTCTCTCTCTCTCTCTCTCTCTCTCTCTCTCTCTCTCTATCTCTCTCTCTCTCTCTCTCTCTCTCTCTCTCTCTCTCTTTCTCTCTCTCTCTCCCTCCCTCTCTCTCTCTCTCTCTCTCTCTCTCTCCCTCCCTCCCCTTGTCTCTCTCTCTCTCTATCTCTCTCTCTCTCTATCTCTGACGGAAGACGCAGGCATTTCCTTCGAGAAACTTCGAGAAAACTTCCATCCTGTTTTCAACAACGGTAAACCGCTTCCACGTTTCCGAAGGAGACTAAAAGACGAGAGAACAGGATACGTCCCCTTCATTACGAAGAAATTTGCAAAAGAGCGAAAATAAAAGCGAAAGGAAAAACAATATGAAGTGATGAAACTGGATAGAATAATTTGTGGAAAAATGAAGATGGAAGGGAGATGAATTAAAAAAGGGATAGATAGAAGAAAAAGGGAAAATTATATAAGATAATAGGATAGGACGCCATATGAACGTAAAAAATATATTGAATGAAAAGAGAAGTAGGTTGGCTTGCAAAGAACGAAGATAAGAGATAAAAAAAATACATTGTATCGAGCAAAGAATGAAGGTCAGAGAAAAAAAGTAATGAAAATAAGTATACAGATCATATATATGCATCAAAGCACGAAAATAAATGAAATCCGAAAAAAATGAATACAAAAAAATAATAAATATAAGCAATAAAGAACATAATACCCAGTAAAGAACAAAGGTAAAAAAGAAAAGCTAACTCAGACAAATAAAAACAAAGAAAAAGAAGAAAAAAAAAGAAGGAAAAAAACAGGATGCGAAACTGGCAGAACATCTATTTTTTTTCCTTTTATGAAGTAGATCATAAAAACAACAACATCGAATTGCTCAATTTGATTTGCGTTTCAAGTTTCAAGTTTTATTTTTTTTTCCCCAAAAAACACAGATCCTAGACCTCATTTTTATTTTTTTTTCTTCTTCAACTTTTTTTTCTTTAAATCATAGACTAAAATACAATCGACAATTAAGGAAATTGCGTAGATAATGAGGTTATCTCATGATGATGATTATTAACTTCATCCTCATCGTCATTTTCTCATCATCACGTATAGTAGAAATATGGAAATAGTAACGGAGAAAGAAATACAACATTGATAATAATAAGCATAACGAAAAAGAAATAAATAAGAAAAAGTGCCAGTAATTATAGAAATAATAGAAATGAAAGAAAAGATATTGCTTACGATACGAATGAAATAAAAGAAAGAAAATGAAGAAAAACACTAGTAATAATAATGAAAATAAGAAAAAATAAAGAAAATAATAACGAATGATTAGAAGACAAAACTGAAAGAAGAAACAAATAGGGGAAAACGTTAACTAAGTAATCATGCGATAAAAAAAGTAAAAATAAAATAAAAAATGAAAAAGAAAATAAAACGAGTAAAAAAATGGAAACTAGAAACTATAATAACTATAATAAAATGCTATAAAAGAAAAAATATATATAATACCAGTGAAAAAATGAAAAGCTAAAAAACCGCTAACAACCACAATAAAAAGGATATAAAAGAAATTCAAAAAATCAAAATGAAATAAAAATGCTAATTCATCGCCAGTCCCCCACCCCCTCCCGACCCCCACCCCCACCCACGCCCACGCTAACGCCCACTCGCCCACTTTTCTTGAAGATCTTCTTGGGATAATTATAGATCTTGTGTAATATTTATACGTGAAATTACATTCCTTGATGGTAAAGTGTGTGTAATTGGAGAATCATCCGATAGTTTTTTTCTTTTTTTCTCTCTTTCTGTCTTTGTTTGATTCCCTATCCGGTAGTATTTTTTCTTTTTTTTCTCTTTCTTTCTGTTTCTGCCTTTGGTTTTAGTTTGTTTGTGTGTGTTTGTCTCTCTCTCTCTCTTTCTTTCCTTACCCCCTCTTCCTCCATTCTTCTTTTACCCCTTTCTCACTCTCTCCCTTCCTTCCCTCCCTCCCTCTTACCCTCCTTCCCTTCCCTTCTCCGTTATTCCATCTCTCCCTCCTTCCCTTCTCTCTAATTATTCCCTCCCTCCCTCTTACCCTCCTTCCCTCCCCTTCTCCCTTATTCCCTCTCCCTCCTTCCCCTCTCTCTAATTATTCCCTCCCTCCTCATCTTACCTCTCCTTTTCCTCCCCTTCTACCTTTATTCCCTCTCCCTCCTTCCCTTCTCTCTAATTATTCCCTCCCTTCCCTTCTTTTTAATTATTCCCTCCCTCCCTCTTACCCTCCTTCCCTCCACTTCTCTTTAATTATTCCCTCCCTCCCTCTTACCCTCCTTCCCTCCCCTTTTCCCTTATTCCCTCTCTCCCTCTTCCCTTCTCTCTAATTATTATGTTTTTCGTCACTCATGCCTCTCCCTGTCCACGGACACTTACGTCGCATGTGACCCTCAACAACTTGCATAACAATTCATGACTAAAAACGTCATGCATTTTTCTCTTTCTTCTTCACCTTTTTATTTGGTTTATCCTTTTCCTTTTTCGTTTTCTTTGTCTCTTTTTTGTTTTTCGGTTTTCTTGGCCTTTTTATTTTCTTTATCCTTTTTTTCTTTTTTTTAATTTCTTGACTGTTTTATTTTGTTTATCCTTTTCTTTTTTCGTTTTCTTTGTCTCTTTATTTTTTCTATTTCCTTCATCTTTTTTTTATGTTTGCTTCTCTCTCCTTTCAGTTTTCTTTTGACTCTTCTTTTTTATTTTTTCTATTTTCTTCATACTTTTTATTTTGTTAATCCTAGTTTCTTTTTTCCTCGTCTCTTTTTTCTATTTTATTCTGCCTCTTATCGTCTTCTTTGTTCTATCTCTTTCTTATTTTTTTTTCATCTCCATCTCTTTCTTTTTTTCATCTCCATCTCTTTCCTTTTTTCTCTTTCCTTTTCCTCCCTTTTTCCTTTTTCCCTATTCTTCTCTTTCTTCTTTTTCTTCTTTTTCCCTTTTCTTTTTTTTCTCTTTTTAGGGAGTGGCTTCCCGACCGGAGTGGCGGAGCGTCGCCTCGGGCAATGCAGGAGGTTATTTTCGGAAGGAAAAAAAAAAAATAAAATAAACGAATCCTTTTTTTTCAAAGCACAGGTGTGGTTGTGATCTTAATTAATTTCTCAAGGTAAGAGTAACTTCTCCTTTACTTAACTACGCCACATCTTTGTTTTGACGGCTACTATCAGTTTGTTATAGGGAATTTGGTATGTATAGATATTCTTTGCATGTAAATATTATAACCGCTGGGATATTGATTAGAAAAAGTGGATGTTTTAGCTGGGGTAGATTGTACTCATAAATGTATCAAGTGCGATATACTTGAGATGTGTATAGCTGTGATATATCATACACAATGGGTGTATTACCTATGACATACTCTATCAGATGTTCTGTCAGCTGATATGCTTCACTGAATCCCAAACATCGCATAATTTTGGTAACAATAATGATAATTATAATAGTAATGATCATGATAATGATTATAATAGCGAAGATGATGACGATAATGATAATAATAGCGATGATGATGACGATAATGATAATAATAGCGATGATGATGACGATAATGATAATAATAGCGATGATGATGACGATAATGATAATAATAGCGATGATGATGACGATAATGATAATAATAGCGATGATGTTTAATGACTGATACGATGATATTAATAAGCGATAGATGATAATTGATGATAATATTAATAACACGAAGGTGATAACGATAAGCGATAATAATAAGCGACACGATGATGACCGCGATAATGATAATAATAGCGATGATGATGACTATAATGATAATAACAATAATAATGATAAAGACAATGAAGATGATAATGACAATAATGATAATAATAACGATAACAACGATAACAACAACAAAAAGTTACCAACGATAACAACAACAAAAAAACGTTACCAACAAGAAAAAGAAGAAGAACAACAAAAATAACAATAACAATAACGAAAAAAAAATGATAATCCTCCATACTAGCGCTTGCCCCGCCCCTCCCCCCCAAAGGACTCTCTCGGAGGCTCCTGTCCCTTCCCAGACTCGAGTCCTTTGCACGCGGGTCCCGTTACCTTCGGGGGGGGGGGGGGGTGAGTCCTTGATGACCTTGTGCTTGCTCAGGAGACGCATCCTTCAACTCTTTCTACTTTTTTTTTTCCTTTTTTATTGTGTAGGTTGTCTTTGTTTTTCGTTTTTTTTGTCGTTTGTTTTCTGATTTTTTCTATTCTTTTCGTTTTTCTTGATTGTTTATTTTTTCTGATCTCTTTTTTTTTATTCTTTTCGTTTTTCTTGTTTTTTTCTGATTTCTTTTTTTTCATTTTTGTTGCTTGTTGTTTTCTCTGATTTCTTTTTTTCGTTTCTTTTTTCATTTTTTCTCGATTTCGGAAGGAAGAAAACAAAATAAATCTTCGGATTTCAAATCATTCTCAAGGCAAAGAGCAACTTGGGGATTGCTTAGGAGTCGCATTTCTCACCCCCCCCACCCCCACCCCCACTCCATCCCCTGAAGGATCCTCCCCCCCCTGAACCCCTCGAACCTCCCTTCTCCCCTGCACCCCTATTCCCTGAAGGACCCCTCAGAACTCCCCCATCCCAACCCCGTACCCCCTGAAGGATTCTCCCCCTCAACACACCAGAACTTCCCCCACCCTCCTCCGCCCCACCGCTACATTTCCCTGAAGGACCCTTTCTCTTCCCTCCCCCCCCCTCAACCCCCTGATGTGTGAGATCCTCCACGTGGATGATCATCGGTAAAATCCCTTGTGAGAGCACGCGCGTCCTTGGCAATTAATGGCAGAAGAAGGAAGGAGGAAGGAAAAGACAGAGGAGGAGGAGGAGGAGGAGGAGGAAGAGAAGGAGAAGGAGGAGGAAGGATGGAGGAGAGAAGAAGGAAGGAGGAGGAGGAGGAGAAGGAGAAGGAAGGAAGGAGGAGGTGAGGAGGAGGAGGAGGAGGGGGTGGGGAGGTGGCAAAGGAGGGCGGAGTAAGAGTAGGAATAGGAGGAGGGGGGTAGGGAGGAGTAGGAGGGGGAGGGGCGGGAAGAGGAGGAAGGGGGAGACGAGGAAGAAGTGGGAGTAGGAGGGGGAGGGGGAGAGGAGGAAGGGAGACGAGGAGGGGGAGGAGGAAGAGTGGGAGGGGAGTGGAGAAGGCAAGCAAGGCAGAAACTTCCGGAGGAGGAGGAGGAGGAGAAGGATAACTAGAAGAAAAAAGAAGAAAGATGAAGGTAAAGAAAAAGAAAAAGGGAGTAGAAGAAGAAAAGGAATAATAAACAAAAACGAGAAAAAGAAAGAAGAAGAAGAAGAAGAAACGGAGGAAGGGACGAAAATCGTTGTGACGTCATGGCCAAAGGTCCTTGCACGCAGGATGACGTCACTCGCCTGAAGTCTTCTCAAATGCAGCTGTTCTTCTGTCTATTTACATCTATATTGATCCACGTCTATACCTGTCTATCTCTTTTCTTTTTATTTTTATTTATTTTTTCTCTCTCTATATATATGTGTGTGTGTGTGTATATATATATATATATCTTTTCATTTACTCATCTATTGCATCTATCTATCTCCCTGTCTATCTATCTATACACCACTAGGCATTTATCTATATTCCTGTTTATCTAGCTCTAGTTATTTCTCTGCAATTATCTATTCATGTCTCCTTAGTCTTCTATCTACCTGTCTATCTATCTATCTGCATCCAACATCGCAAAGATTCAAACTCATTCAATAACAGCATAAAAAGGAAATCAAATAACATCTGTAAAAAACAGCAACACGATATATACGTCAATCAAATAACAACATTTATCAATAGCAATAACACGACATCTAGGCCTATCAACAACAATAATAACACGATATCTAACCAATCAAATAACAATTCGATCAATAACAACAATAACATGGC
>NC_091573.1:28045529-28055529 GCF_042767895.1 Penaeus vannamei
TCGAGATACCTGCCACTATATGCGAAGGGAAGGGTGAGGGAAGGGAAAATTAACTTCTCTGTTTGTCTCTTTCTGTCTGTCTGCCGGCCTGTCTGTCTGTATGCATGTCTATCTGTCTACCTGCCTGTCTACCTGTCTATCTGTCTGTCTCTCTCCATCTCTTCCCTTCCTCCTTTTCTTCCTCCCACCTTCCCCCACTATCTATCTCCCTCCCTTCCCCCCTTTCTCCTTCCTTCCTTCCTTCCTACCCTCCATCCCTCCTTCCCACCCACCCACCCACCCACCCACCCTCCATCCATCCCCCTCTCTCCTTCCTTCCTTCCCCCTCCATCCCTCCTTCCCTCCCACCCTCCCACCATCTCCCCACCCTCCCTCCCTCCCATCCACCCACTCATCCACCCTCCATCCCTCCCCCTCTCCTTCCTTCCTTCCCACCCTCCATCCCTCCTTCCCTCCCACCCTCCCACTATCCACCCTCCATCCATCCCCATCTCCTTCCTTCCCTCCCACCCTCCCTCCTCCTACCCACCCACCCACCCACCCTCCATCCCTCCCCTCTCCTTCCTTCCTTCCCACCCTCCATCCCTCCTTCCCTCCCACCCTCCCACCATCTCCCACCCCCTTCCCTCCTTCCCTCTCCCTTCCTCATCCACCCACCCACCCACCCACCCTCCATCCATCCCCTCTCCTTCCTTCCTTCCACCCTCCATCCCTCCTTCCTCCCACCCTCCCACCATCTCCCACCCTCCCTCCCTCCCATCTCCCACCCACCCACCTTCCATCCATCCCCTTCTTCCTTCCTTCCCACCTTCCATCCTCAGTCCTTCCCCTCCCACCTCCCCACTTCATCCACCCTCCATCCATCCCCATCTCCTTCCTTCCCTCCCACCTCCTCCCTCTACCCACCCACCCACCACCCTCCATCCCTCCCCCTCTCCTTTAATGCCTTCCACTGCTTCCCACCCTCCATCCCTCCTTCCCTCCACCCTTCCACATCTCCCACCCCCTCCCTCCCCCACCCACCCACCCTCCATCCCTACATAGTCTCCTTTCCTCCTTCTCACCCTCCATCCCTCCTTCCTCCCACCCTCCCACCATCTCCCACCCCTTCCTCCCTCCCACCCACCCACCCACCCTCCATCCATCCCCCTCTCCTTCCTTCCTCTTCCTTCCACCATCACCCACCCACCCACCTCCATCCCTCCCCTCTCCTTCCTTCCCTCCCTCCCTCCCACTATCTCCCCACCCCCCTTCCTCCTTCCCTCTCCCTTCCTCATCCACCCGCTCCACCCACCCACCCTCCATCCATCCCCTCTCCTTCCTTCCTTCCCACCTCCATCCCTCCTTCCTCCCACCCTCCCACCATCTCCCACCCTCCTCCCTCCCATCCACCCACCCACCCACCCTCCATCCATCCCCCTCTCCTTCCTTCCTTCCCCCTCCATCCCCTCCTTCCCTCCCACCCTCCCACCATCCACCCTCCATCCATCCCCCATCTCCTTCCTTCCCTCCCACCCTCCCTCCCTCTCCTACCCACCCACCCACCCACCCTCCATCCCTCCCCTCCTTCCTTCCTTCCCACCCTCCATCCCTCCTTCCTCCCACCCTCCCATCTCCCACCCTCCTCCCCTCCATCCACCCACTCATCCACCCTCCATCCCTCCCCCTCTCCTTCCTTCCTTCCCACCCTCCATCCCTCCTTCCCTCCCACCCTCCCACCATCTCCCACCCCCCTTCCCTCCCTCCCTCTCCCTTCCTCATCTGCATTTCCTCGACTATAAACACCGCGCGACTACTCACAGGTGCCGGAAGTAAGAATTTTTTAAAAAGAGGAAGTAGAGGAAGAAGGAATGTAGAAAGGAAAAAAAAGAAAAAAAAAGGAAAAGAGTGAGGCATTACCATTGCGACGAAGGATGTCTGGAAAGAAGGAATGCTGAAGGATGCTGAAGGATGCTGAGGACGGGAAATCCTATCCTGAGGACTAGGAAGCGGTATATGAGAAGTGGGGGAGGGGAGGGAAGGAAGGAGGGAGCGAGGGAAGGAGGGAGGGAGTGAGAGAGAAACAGAGACAGACAAACAGAAAAAGAGAGAAACAGAGAAAGAGAAAGACAGACAGAGAGAGAGAGTTAGAGAAGGACAGAGAGAGAGAGGGAAACACAGATAGACATAGAGAAAGACAGAGAAAGAAAAAGAAAGAGAGAGAGAGAGAGAGAGAGAGAGAGAGAGAGAGAGAGAGAGAGAGAGAGAGAGAGAGAGAGAGAGAGAGAGAGAGAATTAGAGAAAGACATAGAAAGAGAAAGAGAGAGAGAGAATTAGAGAAAGACATAGAAAGAGAGAGAGAGAGAGAGAGAGAATTAGAGAAAGACATAGAAAGAGAGAGAGAGAGAGAGAGAGAGAATTAGGAGACATAGAAAGAGAGAGAGAGAGAGAGAATTAGAGAAAGACAGAGAGAGAGAGAGATAGAGAGAGAGGGAGGGAGGGAGGGAGGGAGGGAGGGAGGGAGGGAGGGAGGGAGGGAGGGAGGAGGGAGGAGGGAGGGAGGAGGAGAGGGAAGGAGGAAGAGGAGGGAGGAGAGAGAGAGAGAGAGAGAGAGAGAGAGAGAGAGAGAGAGAGAGAGAGAGAGAGAGAGAGAGAGAGAGAGAGAGAGAGAGAGAGAGAGAGAGAGAGAGAGAGAGACAGAGCAGAACAGAGAGAGAGAGAGAGAGAAATAGGGAAAGACATAGAGAGAGAGAGACAGAGAGATCCACCCACCGCAGACCAAGGTTAATGCAGGCCGCCTTGACCAGGTCCTTCATCGAGACAGGAGAAGCGTCTGTGGGCGGGCGGTGTGGGTGGTGGAGGGTGGGGGGTGTTGGAGGAGAGGGGGGGGAGTTGGAATTGTGTGTGTTGTGTGTTTTCTCGCAGTATCTGGAGTGGGGTGTACAGGCGTCTGTGTTTATAGGTTCGTTGAGGCGTATCGGTATTTGTGTCTCTTACTCTCTCTCTCTCTTTCTCTCTCCCTCTCTCTCTTTCTCTTTCTCTCTCTCTCTCCTTCTCTCCCTCTCCTCCTCCCCCTTCCCGTCCCTCCTCCTCTCCCTCTCCGTCCATACTCCTCTCCCTTTCCCTCTCCCACTCTTCCTCTCCTCCCCCCCCCCTTTCTCTCTCTGTAAGTGGTTGAGGTTGTACTATGTGTGCGATGTGACAGAGGGGGGGGGGAGGGGGCGGAAGTACTGTACATATGTGGTGGCCGTGTGCGTATGTTTGTTTGCTTGTTTCTCTGTTTGCGTGTGTTTCTTTGTCTTAGTGTTTTTTTCCCTTTCCATTTCTAACCTGCACTTCAGCCAATATATTTTATTCTTATATTCTGATAAGAGAGAAAGAAAAAATGACAAAAAGAAGAAAAAAAAAAGATTTCGAAGGCAGTGAAATTCCAAAACATCAGGAAAAGGAAATTAACTTTCTTCTAGAACCTTCCTCAAGAAATATATAACGAAGATGAAACGCAAGAAGACACAGAGGGGGGGGGGTTGACGCCCTTGAGGAAAAACAAATCTTTTCGAGAAACATCTTCAGCTCTTTGACCCAAAAAGCGGAAATGGGAAAAAAGGGAAAAATGGAAGAAAAATGTCTTGGGAAAGAATGTGTTGCATTAGCATGGTTATCTCTCTCTTTTTTATCTTTCTTTCTTTCGCTCTCTATCTATTTCTCTCTCTTTCTGCCTCCATGTCTATCTCTCTCTCTTTTTCTCTTTCTCTCTGTATGTCTGTCTGTATCTCTCTCTCTCTCTCTCTCTCTCTCTCTCTCTCTCTCTCTCTCTCTCTCTCTCTCTCTCTCTCTCTCTCTCTCTCTCTCTCTCTCTCGTCCGTCACTAAAGTTAAATTAATAGCTATTTGTGTAAATGAATTCAATTGCTAATGATAAAGTTAGTAGGATTGGTGATAACAATGACGATGACGATAAGAAAATGTTGATAGTCGTAGAAATAGTAATAGTAATGATAATAAAAGATATGATAATAATGATGATGATGAAAACGATAATCATATCATTACTAACAATAATGAAACTAGTAATAATCATAATAATAATAACAATAACAGTAATGATGATAATAGAATAATGATAACGGACAGAAATTGCGAATAAAAACTGTCAGAAACTAACACAGTGCACAACCTCTTAAAATAACGAATATAATGAAGAAGGAATAAAAAGAAAATACGATAAAACGAAGAGGAATGCACAACCTTCACCTCTGACAAGAAAAGTCACAAGAAGAGTTAAAATCCACCGCCATATTTGATATAAGCATTTCCCATTTTCTTTATCTTTTCCGTTCCGTCGTTTTCTTTGACCGGAATTCCATCTTTTAAGTCGCGTTTGAATCGAGATGTATTTTGGAAATGAAAAAGAGTGTATTTTTCTTTCCTGTATGGTAATATTCATATATACATATGTGTGTGTCTACATGTACATACATATGCATAAATATACATACTACAAACACACACACACACACATATATATATTTACACACACACACACACACACACACAAACACACACACACACACTCACACACACACACACACACACATGAGTATGGGTAATACATAGCAAGAGAAACACAGCGAGAGAGAAAGAGAGACAAGAAGAAATACAACCAATAAAAGAGTAGACAAACATATCTCATTCTCTCTCCTGGTTCGGAACAACCGCTACAATGGGATATAAATCAACTGTTCTGCCGCCATGATAAAATACCTGCTTTTTTTAAAGTTAATTTGATCGTATCGTCCCTAATATGATGAACATGTTGATTCTGAAGGTCTGTCTGTTCTCATCCTCATTCTGTCTAATATGAACAGCATTGTTCTTTGCTTAAGATTACGAAAATAGCTGTTCTTATATAGAAAAGGTAAGTTCATTATCTGTCAAAAGTTATCCAAAAAGTTTAGATTTACGGCCCGTTGTTAAAATTGTGGGAGGCCCGACTCAAAAAATATTCATACATACGGACGTGCATTTTCACAGAAATAAATGCATATCTGTTTATCAGTCTGATGGATATACATTTATCTACCTGTTCGGTAGATATGCATGAATAGATTGACAGATATCTATTTATTTATGGTGTGCATATATATATATCTATATATCTCTCACCCATATTTATTTACCTACACCCACCCATCACCCACACGCACACACACACACACACACACACACACACACACACACACACACACACACACACACACACACACATACAAACACACACGCACACACACACACACATATACACACACACACATACACACACACACACCGCACACACACACACGCACACACACTCATATATATCCGTATAATCAATATTCACTTGGTCAGGTCCCGCACAGTTCTAACAAACCGACCGTTAATCTTTGTCTAAAAGTTATTTCAAATTGCGAAAAAAAATACAAAAAAACGTAGTTTATACGCCCTGACAGCAGACACAACTACGACAATGCGCAACCACAAGTAATAATAACAATAGTGGTACAAAAAAGATGAAAAAAATAACCATAGGACTGTTCATCACAAGAACAAAGAACTATGAAGTATTTATCGTGGGAACTCCCTCTGGTCTTCCTGGATTCACATGAGGAACCTATGCCCTTGGTCCATCCTTTGCTCCTCCTCGGGTTCCTCCTCCTAAAGTACCCTTAGAGATCTTCTTGTCCTCCTCCTCATGCGCTGTCCTTCCGTGCTCTTAAGCTTATCTTTTTATTATGTCTTTCCCGTTACTTGGTTTATGTCTTACGAACATTTTTTTTTCTTCCTTTTCTAATTCTTTCTTATTTTTCCCTCCTTCCTTTTTGCCGTTCTCCTTTCATTTCTTTTCCTCTCTCTTCCTCCTCCTTCCGCTGCGCCTCCCCTCCTCTCCTTCCCCCTCCCCCTACCCCTCCTCCTCCACTACCCCACTCCTCTTTAACCTCCTCCTCTCCCCCTACCCAACCTCCTTCCTCTCCTCCTCTCCCACCTCCTCCTCCTCCTCCTCTCCCCCTTACCCAACCATCCTCCTCCTCCTCCTCCTCTTCCTTACCCCTACCTAACCTCCTCCTCCTCCTCTACCGCCTACCCAACCCCTCCTCCTCCCCCCCTTTTCCCCCGTAGAACACCAGTCTTGCCTCACGTATATGAACAACAGCAACGAAAGAAAAAAAAACGAATCAAAAACAATAACAACAGAACAAAACAGAATAAAAGACGCGAATCAATCACATCCCGAACAACAAACAACAACAGAAAACGGAAGAAAAACAAAATCGCATCTACGACACCGCGCTAAGCATAAATCAAAGGTATTGGATCCTAAGTTTATCACCAGTTCCCCGCGCGTCTCAGTAAGATCAAAAGGTCAATGGTGATGCTGGTGTGGCTTGGAAAAAAGGAGGGTTTTAAACTGTTCAAGGTCAGTGCGGTTAGACTAAGGTGTAGCTTCGAATGGTTGGCAGGGAAATGAACGACGGGAGAGAGGGGTAGATAGATGGATAGATGGAGGGATGAGGGAGGGAGAGAGAGAGAGAGAGAGGGAGAGAGAGGGAGAGAGAGAGAGAGAGAGAGAGAGAGAGAGAGAGAGAGAGAGAGAGAGAGAGAGAGAGAGAGAGAGAGAGAGAGAAAGGGGAAGAGGGAAGGAAGAAGAGAGGGAGGCAGAGGAAGAGGGATAGGGAGGGAGGGAGAGAGAGATAAAAAAGAGAGAGAGAGAGAGAGACGAAGGTGAGGAAAGGGAGAGAGGGAAGAAAAGAGACCGACAGACAAACCAACAGACAAAAAAAAAACAAGAAAAAAAACAACAGCAACAAAAAAATCCACAGCCACAACCAGACAGACAGACACCCCATCCCCCACCGGTCACGTGACTCCCCTCTACACCCCCCTCCCCTCTCCTCTCCAGCTGCACGCGGTCTATATTCTCTCCCATTCTCTCCCACACCATCGCCCGGGCTATTTTCTCTCTCTCTCTCTCTCTCTCTCTCTCTCTCCCTCTCTCTCTCTCTCTCTCTCTCTCTCTCTCTCTCTCTCTCTCTCTCTCTCTCTCTCTCTCTCTCTCTCTCTCTCTCTCTCTCTCTCTCTCTCTCTCTCTCTGCATTTGGCGCTTTTGTGGGAGAAAAATTTCCCGGACAATGGGATCGAGCCACAGCACTCCGCCCTTTAATGGAGAGCCTCCGTGTTGCAGCAAAAGCGGTGGCGAGGTTTAAAATATGTACGTCTGTCTGTCTGTCTGTATGTTTGTTTGTTTGTCTGTATGTTTGTTTGTGTAAATGCGTGTCTGTCTGTCTGTCTGTATGTTTGTTTGTATGAATGTGGGTCTGTTTGTCTGTATGTTTGTATGAATGTGTGTGTGTCTGTATGTTTGTTTGTATGAATGTGTGTCTGTTTGTTTGTATGTTTGTTTGTATGAATGCGTATCTGTCTGTCTGTATGTTTGTTTGTATGAATGTGTGTCTGTCTGTATTGTCTATCTGTTTATCTCGCCATTCCCCTCTCTTTCTGTCTATCTATCTATCTGTTTATCTGTCTATATCCCCCCTTCCCCTTTCCTTCTATCTATCTATCTGTTTATCTGTCTATCTCCCTCCTTCTCCTCTCCCTCTGTCTATCTATCTATCTGTTTATCTGTCTATCTCCCCCTTCCTCTCTCCTTCTGTCTATCTATCTATCTGTTTATCTGTCTATCTCCCCGTACTCTGTCTCTACTTGCCTGTTTATCTGTCTATCTGTTTATCTGTCTATCTCTCTCTCTCTCTCTCTCTCTCTCTCTATCTCTCTCTCTCTCTGCTCTCTCTCTCTCTCTCTCTCTCTCTCTCTCTTCTCTCTCTCTCTCCTCTCTCTCCCTCTCTCTCTCTCTCTCTCTCTCTCTCTCTCTCTCTCTCTCTCTCTCTCTCTCTCTCTCTCTCTCTCTCTCTCTCTTCTCAACACAACAATCTTCCTTCTTCCGACACAACAACTTTTATCCCTTCTCTAACCAGAAGAAGAAGGAAAGGGGAAGAAAGAAATGACGAGGTAAAGAAAACCAGAAGGCGTAGAAGACGAAGAAGGAAGAAGAAAAGAAAATCAGGAAGAAGACAACGAAGAAAAAGAAAGAATAGATAGAAGAAATAAATAGAAGAAAACGAAGAAGATTGCAAAGGAAGAAAGAAGAAAGTAGAAGAATAAAGAAAGAAACAGACAAAGAAGCAGAAAAAAAGAAAGGAAAAAACGAAGAAGAAAGAAAGATAAAAGACAAAGAAGAAAGAAAGCGAGAAAGAAAAGATGAAAAAAAAAAAAAAAGACGAAGAAATGAAAACAAACAGACAAATATACTGCACCCAAATCCCCAAGTAAAGATCACCCCTCCCCCCTTCCCTCCACTCCCTCCCCATCCCCCCACCCCCCGCGAAACGACCTCCTCTCTCGTCTCCACGGCCTGTGACTGCGAGAACGACACGCGGGCGGTGATTTCAAGGTCGAGAACAGATAATTCGCTGTTGGTTTGAGATTTGGCGTAAAAAAAAAGAAAGAAAAAAAGGGAACTAGTATTAGTGTATATGGTAGGGAGACGATTTTTCATGGGAGGTTGTTTTTTGAAGATAGATAGATAGATAGATAGATAGAGAGAAAGAGATTGAGGGGGATTGAGGGGGGTTGAGAGAGAGAGATAGAGAGGGAGAGAGAGAGAGAGAGAGAGAGAGAGAGAGAGAAAGAGAGAGAGACAGAGACAGAGAGAGAGAGGAGAGGAGAAGAGAGGAGAAGAAAGAGAAAGAGATTGAGGGGGAGAGAGAGAGAGAGAGAGAGAGAGAGAGAAGAGAGAGAGAGAGAGAGAGAGAGAGAGAGAGAGAGAGAGAGAAGAGAGAGAGAGAGAGAGAGAATGGAAGAGAGAAAGAGAAACGCAGACACAAACAAATAAACACTCAAAAGTAAACAAACAAGCAGATCCAACTAAAACCGGACATACACAAGACAGACAGACAGATTTAAAAACATAAAAAAAGAAAGAAAAAAAGAAACAGAAAACAACAACAACAACAACAAAAACAGAAAAAACACAAAAAAGAACAGATAAAAAACAGAAAAAACGGAGAGACAAAAGTACAAACCAAACAGTACGTCTGTCATGTCATTTTGTTCCGGGTAAAGTGCGGTCATGTTGGTTATTGTGTATTTATCTATCAATCCGCTTGTTTGCTTGTTTGTTTGTTTGTTTTTTTGCTCATTTATTGGTGTATTTGTTTGTTTGGTTAATTTTTTTTTTTTGCTCATTTATTGGTGTATTTGTTTGTTTGGTTAATGTTTTGTTCATTTATTTATTCATGTATGTTTGGCTTTGGAAATACACGAATTGTTTTCATAAATCTTCAATATATTCCTTTCTACATTTTTTCAACTTTCTTAATCTTCCTTTCTATCTCTTCTTCTCACAGTTCTTTTCTTATCACACTCTCTCCCTTTCTCTTTCATTCTCTATTCACTCTCTCCTTCTCCCTTTCTACACCGAATTCCAAGGCGCCGCCCACCTTTCTCCGCCCACCCAACCCACCCTGTTCATTGGCCTCTACGCCCACCCAGTCCCTCACTCAAGCCAACCCACCTCACCCCCATCTACTACATCTACCTTGCCCACCAACCCACTACAAACATCACGTTCCCCACTCAACCCGCCCACCTCGCCCACCCAAGCCACTCCGCCCACCCAGCTCACCCACCAATTAAGCCCACTCTCCTCCACCACATCATTCACACAACCCATCCCGCCCACCCATCCTACTCCACCCACCCAACCCTCCACGCCCACCTCGGCCGGGTGGCTGACCGCAGGACCGGTCGACGAGGCGAGAGAAAGAGAAAAAAAGAAAAGAAAAAAGAAAAAAAATAACACAATGCGTACTCTTGTTTATATTCCGCTGGCTTGTTGTCTTTCGAAATACACGAATCTCTCTCTCTTTTTTTTTTTTACTCTTTCGTTTATCTAAAGTGATGGTGAATGAACATTTATGATA
>NC_091573.1:28060529-28065529 GCF_042767895.1 Penaeus vannamei
CTCCTCCCCCTCCTCCTCCTCTTCTCCTCCTCCACCTCCACCTCCATCTCCTCCTCCTCCCCCCTCCTCCTCCTCCTTCTCCTCCTCCTCCTCCACCTCCTCCTTCTGCTCCTCCACCTCCACCTCCTCCCCCCCTTCCTCCTTCTCCTCCTCCTCCACCTCCTTCTCATCCTCCACCTCCCCTTCCTCCTCCTCCTTCTTCTTCTTCTCCTCCTCCTCTTTTTCCGCCACCACCTTCTCCTCCACCTCCACCTCCTGCTCCACCTTCACCACCACCTCCTCCTCCTCCCCCTCCTCCACCTCCTCATCCCTCCCACCTCCTTCACCTCAACCTCCTCCCCCTCCCCCTCCTCTTCTACCCTCACCTTCTCCTCCTTCTCCACCACCACCTCCTCCTCCACCTCCACCTCCTCCTCCACCTCCACCTTCACCTCCACCTCTTCCTCAACCTCCTCCTCCTTCTCCTCCTCCTCCTCCTCCACCTCCACCTCCTCCTCCTCCTCCCACTCCACCCCCTCCTCCTCCTCACACATTAGTCACCGACTCCCAGACAGCACAAAGGGGCATCATTTCCTCGGCTGCCGGTTCCTCTTTGAGGCTTAACTCCACCTCCACCTCCTCCTCCTCTTCCACCTTCTCCTTCTCCTCCTCCTCCTCCTCCACCTCCTCCTCCATCTCCACCTCCTCCACCACCCCCTCCTTCACCACCACCTCCTTCTCCCCCTCCCCTCCTTCACCACCACCTCCTCCTCCCCCTACTCCACCACCACCACCTTCACCACCACCTCCCCCTCCACCACCTCCTCCTCCTCACACATTAGTCACCGACTCCCAGACAGCACAAAGGGGCATCATTTCCTCGTCTGCCTCGTCTACTCCTCCTCCTCCTCCTTCTCCTCTTCCTCCTCCACCTCCACCTCCACCCCCTCCTCCTTCTCCTCCTCCTCCCCCTCCTCCACATTAGTCAGACAACACAAAGGGGCATCATTTCCTCGGCTGCCGGATCCTCTTTGAGCCTTAACTACTGTAATCTAACAACCTCCTCTTCTGTCTCTTAATGTGTGTCTGTCTGTTAGTTTAATGGCTCTATTTTTATGTCTGTATGTTTATCTATCTATCTCGTTTCTCTCTTTAAATGATTGTCTGTTTGTTTATTTGTCTCTTCTCTCTCTCTTCTCTTTTCTTTATCTGTCTCTTCTCTCTCTCTTCTCTTTTCTTTATCAGTCACATCTCTATCTCTTCTCTTTTCTTTATCTGTCTCTGTCTCTTTCCTTCTCTCTCTCTCTCTCTTTCTCTTTCCCTCTCCTTCTCTCATCCTTCGTCTCTCTCTCCCTCATTCCCTCACCCTCACTTCCTCTCCTCCTCCTTCTCCCGGATCCTCACCGAACCCTAACGACCCTAATCTCACCCTGACCTTGCCCTGACCTTCATGACCTTGACCCTGAATCCCCCCTCTCCCTTAACCCCACCCCTTTGAGAGAAAAAAATGCGAACAGCATTTAAGGAAGTAGACAAAAAAAATTCTCACAAGAGCAATCACTCGCACGTAAAAAAAAAAAAAAAAG
Organism: Penaeus vannamei; assembly: GCF_042767895.1. Classification (NCBI taxonomy): domain Eukaryota; kingdom Metazoa; phylum Arthropoda; class Malacostraca; order Decapoda; family Penaeidae; genus Penaeus; species Penaeus vannamei. The sequence goes on from NC_091573.1 coordinate 28,062,095, forward strand.
TGCCGGTCAAATAAGAGTTCAGGAGATGGTGCGCGACCGGTAGTTTTGAAGGTACTTTTTTGCATCACCTTGGCACCGGATTCGCGCCGCTGAGGGTCCGTGGTTCGCTGGCTGGTTATCTGTACCGCGGTCTCGTTCCTGTTCTTGTTCTTGATGTTCTTGTTTTTCCTTTCTTGTTCTTGTTTTTTTCCGTTCTTGTTCTTGTTTTTTTCCGTTCTTGTTCTTGTTTTTTCCCATTCTTGTTCTTGTTTTTCCGTTCTTGTTCTTGTTTTTTTCCGTTCTCGTTCTTGTTTTTGATCTTCGGTTTGTTTGTTGTCCTTGTTTTGTTGTTATTTTTGTTATTGTTCTTGTTATTTTTTTGTTTTATTTTGTTTTCGTTATTCTGTTATTTGTCCTTGTTCTTGTCTTTGTAATTGTTTTGTCCTTATCTTTGTTCATTTCTTGTATTTTTCATATAGAAAATTAGTGACGTAGAGAAACAGTGAAAATTATAAAATATACATTTATAAAAATCTTTTCATATCTACCCAAGACAATAAATTGATTAAAAGCTTAAATCATCATATTACGAATACTGCAATATGTGATAAATAAAGATATTACCATAACATATTATTATAATTATCGCAAAATGCAACACTAAGGAAGCTGCATTAATAAATCCTCATACGATAAATAAAACAGGAAAATAGAAAAAAGTAAAAGCTGGTTTACCCGCATCAATATAACAACGACATAAAAAAACAACAAGAGAAAATGAAAAGAGAGAGACAAAGAAAAGGGAGAGAGAGAGAGAGAGAGAGAGAGAGAGAGAGAGAGAGAGAGAGAGAGAGAGAGAGAGAGAGAGAGAGAGAGAAAGAGAGAGAGAGAGAGAGAGAAAGCAAGAAAGAGAGAGAGAAAGAGAAAGAGAAAGAGAGAGAGAGAGAAAGAAGAGAGAGAGAGAGAGAGAGAGAGAGAGAGAGAGAGAGAGAGAGAGAGAGACAGAGAGAGAGAGAGAGAGAGAGAGAGGGAGAGAGAGAGAGAGAGAGAGAGAGAGGGAGAGAGAGGGTGGGGGGGAGAAAGAGGGGGAGAAGGAGAAAGAAAGAAAAGGAAGAAGAAAACGAAAAGATATAAAAAGATAAAGAACAAAGTAAAGAAACAAAGAAAAAAAGGTAGCAAAAATAAACGTGAATTGAAGCAAGTTGAAGGAAAAAAGGAATAAAGAAATAAAAATTAAAAATACGGTGAATCATGCAAGCTGCAAGAAGATGAAAACAGCGAAAGAAATAAAAAAGAAGAAAATGAAGAAGACGGAGAAAAAAGAAGAAAAAGGAAGAAGACGAAGAAAAAAGAAGAAAAGGAAGAAGACGGAGAAAAAGAAGAAAAGGAAGAAGACGGAGAAAAAGAAGAAACAGGAAGAAGACAAAGAAAAAGGAGATAAAACAGAGTGAATCATGCACATAGACGAAGACAATAGAAGACAGTATATTTACATTTCGTGTGACTCATCCATCAAACGGCAAGAAGTTGTCTCGACGTCAAGTGAAGGAATTTGCAAAAGTTATGTAAAGAGTAACAGGAAAATGACGTGATTGTGATGTGATGAGTCGTCTGTTTTTCGTTGTAGGATTAAGAGAGGGAAGGAAGGGAGGGAGGGGAGGGGGGCAGTGAGGGAGGGAGGAATGAGGGAGGGAGAGAGGGAAGGAGATGGAGGGGGAAATGAGGGAAGGAGGTAGGGAGGGAGGGACGGAGGGAGGGAGGGACGGAGAAAGAGAAAGAGAGAGAGAGAGAGAGAGAGAGAGAGAGAGAGAGAGAGAGAGAGAGAGAGAGAGAGAGAGAGAGAGAGAGAGAGAGAGAGAGAGAGAGACAGACAGACAGACAGAGAGAGAGAGAGAGACAGACAGACAGACAGACAGAGAGAGAGAGAGAAACAGAGAGAGACAGAGACAGAGAGAGAGAGAGACAGAGAGAGAGAGAGAGACAGACAGACAGACAGACAGAGAGAGAGAGAAAGAGAGAGAGAGAGAGAAAGAAAGAAAGAAAGAAAGAAAGAAAGAAAGAGAAAGAGAAAGAGAAAGAGAAAGAGAGAGAGAAAGAGAAAGAGAGAGAGAGAAAAACAAAGACATGCAGAGAAAAAAGAAGAAAAAAAGGAAAAGACAAAACACACACAGAACATCAAACAAAAGCACAAAAATCAGCTGTTGGACGCCCGTTCTCCAACAGGGACGAATTTACCAACGCTCTGATCAAACCAAGGGAATGACTTTACGATTTGGCCGATAAGAATTCGCGTGACGTCCGACAGTATAAAAATCAGACAACCATGAATGGATGGAAAGTTTTTTTTGTTTCTTTTTTTTAATGATTTTTATTATCTTTTCTCCTGAGGAGTCCTATGATTTTCTCTCTTTTTCCGTTTCTGTTTCTGTTTCTCTGTCTGTCTCGCTCTCTTTCTCTCTCTCTCTCTCTTTCCTTTCTCTCTCTGTCTGCCTGTCTGTCTGTCTCTCTCTCTCTCTTTCTCTCTCTCTCTTTTTTTTTTCTCTCTCCCTCTTTTGTCTCCCTTAAAATAAGGTCGTGAAGGTACGGATCTTAAAGCGTGTCATTTGATATTGCTAAATATGTCTCTATAAAGGTGATTGCATGACGTCACCGGACATAATGGCTTCAAACAGTGGCGTATTTTTTTGTGAATTAATCAATAAGCCTAAATTCAATGATTTAATTATTAGTGCTAATACAACCGAAACTTATGACGTCACATCTACAGCCGATATTTCATAACGTCATACTTACAACCGATATATTATGACGTCATAATTATCGCCGATATATAATGACATCTCATGACGTCACACCTACAGCCGATGTATCATGACATATTCATCATCGATATATCATGACGTCATACCTATAGCCGATATATAATAACGTCATACCTACAGCCGACATCTCATGACGTCATACCTATAGCCGATATATAATATCGTCATACCTACAGCCGACATATCACGACGTCACACCTGGAGCCGGAGTATCATGACATATTCAATTACCGATATGTCATGACGTCATACTTACAACCGATATTCATGACGTCAGGCGGGTCGAGGAGTCAAGGTCTCTCCCAAGACAGTTACCAGCAGCGGGACATCAAAATCGTGATTCTCTCTGCCTGCTACATCTTCATCATTCCCCTCTCCCCTCTGCTCCCCCCTCCTCTCCCCGTATAAAAAAGTTGTAATGGATGGCTTAATAATGATCATTAATACACGTAGATTGAAGTACGGTGAGAAATGGCGCTGTTTCTTTCCGTCTGTTTAGCTCCTTATCTATCGCTCTATCTGCTTACTCGTCCGTTTATCAGTGTTTATTGTCATTCCATCTATGCTATGGCACATACATGCACACACACACACACACACAAAGACATACACAAAAACAAGCACACACTCACAC
>NC_091573.1:28068029-28070529 GCF_042767895.1 Penaeus vannamei
GCCGCCCGTCAGTGCAAGCAGGATGAGAGGGGCGGCAAGGAGGCGCGGCGCCGACTTCCTCCTCCGTCCTTGCTTCTCCATGACCTCTTGGGGCCGACAGCGCTTTCCTGCAGGGGCTGATAAGGTGGGCGGGAGAGGGGTGGGCGGGGGTGGGCGCGGGGGGTGGTATTCTTTCTATTTTCGAATCTGTTTTTTTTTGTGTTTGTTTTGTTGTTTTTTTGTTCTGGTCTTGTTTCTCGGGGATTTGAGGATTGTTGTTCTTGTTTTCTTGTTTTCTTTTTGTTTTGGTTTTTCTTTCTTGTAATTTTAAAGGATTAAGCTCTTTTGTTGTTGTATATGAAACCTTTCTTTTTCTTTTTCTAATTCTCACTTTATTTCTTCTCTTGTGCGGATTTCAGAAAGACTCCAAGAGGGTTTTTCCTGTTAGATAAGCCTTATCTACACTTCCTTTTTGGCGCTATTAAGGGTTTGTCTCCACTTCTTTTTTACACGATTTTAAGCCTTATATCTTCCTCACGTTCCACACTCACCAGGCTTTTCATTATGACTTTCCTTTATTTGTTTATCTCGTTGATTCATTCACTGTTTCACTGCACCGGTTGTGCTCGAAACAACGTATCGTTTTGGTTCACTTCTGTAATTATTTATATATTTTTCGGTTAAGAGAGAAGAAAAATAATTTACATTCTAGTTGAGAGAAAGGATATCTGTTGCGGTTGGGAGAAAGGTTTTGTATTTCTTTGTTATGGGCTCTGTCGATGTTCTACGAAATTTGATATCGTTATCACTCCTAGCTATCATAGTTATCCTCAATATCATTATCATTTAGACTACTATTTTCTTTCCGGAGATGATATTCTTATTTTTTTTATCTTTTTATTTTCTTTCTTTTTCTTACCGTGGTTCATAACTCCTCCCATTTTAAATCACCTCGGCATTTTATCGATTCAAAAGTCAAATCATTTTATTCCCTTGCGACATTTCTCCTCGAAAATTAATTCCTAAAAGACCCTCACATAAGCAATTAAAAATACACCTTAAAAAAAATATATATGCATTCGCGACGGCCATTTATAACGGTATGCCTTTACATTTTTCGAAATTCAGAGGTGATTTCAAGGCTGCGTTAAGTACGTATCCATTTTTTTTTCTCATTTACTTCCGTCTTCCTGAGTATTTCCGTTTTCTATGCGGTCGGCTCAGTCCCTCCCTCGCTAAAACCACATCGTCTCTAATCATTCTTTATTTCTCTTCTACTAATTCCCTTTTATGTAACATCCTTTATCACATTACCTAAATAAAATATTTATAAAACAGAGACGGAAATAAAAGTAAACATTTAAACTAAGGGGCGTCAAACGAGGCATGACAACAGAAATGTTAACAAGGAAGTCGCGACGAGTGTGTGTGTGTGTGTCTGCGTGCGTGTGACGAGTCGAGTTAGCGTCAATGACATTACGTAAAATTCTGCGGGTCACGCCCTTGTTGGGTCGAAGGTCATGCGCCTGGCTTTGGGTTTTTTGCTTCCCTTGACCCTCGAAGCTGACCAACGATGCCACTCTTTCCCTAGGTTTGTTGTTATTTATGTTTGTGTTGTTTTTTGTGTCCGGATGTTGGTGGTGGTAGGGGGGGGGGGTGAGAGGCTAGTTTGATAAATGTGATTATTTATCTATCTATTCATCTAAGATTTTTTTAGTGTTTAGTTTGCTATGAAAGAGAACGAATAGGATATTATAAAAAAAATAGCGGTATGAATACCTATTTGGTATATAATGTCTTTTCGAATTACATACGATTCAACCCAAACACACACACACACACACACACACACTACACACACACACACAGCCACAGACCATGTCCTGAACACCGAATACAGACTGGCGACACTAGTCCTAACACGGGGTTATTGATAACCTATCACATAAATCAGTCGTTAGACAGATGTGCTAATGCTTCTCGGTTGCGGTTCGTGGGTCTACCTGGTCAGAATGTTAACACACACTTTACACGTACATGTATACATACGTATGTACGTAAACTTGCCAGTAGTTACGTGTCTATTCATTTTGTTAAATCTAAATAGATAATGTATGAGTGTTTTTTTATGGATTTGTCTCTCTATCCGCACACACGCAGACGCACACGCACCTTTGCACATACACACAAATATAACTTTCATAGATACCTGTTTACACTTTGCTAGTTATTTTCTTCATATTTCCCCATGTCACAAAATCATAAAAAAATAATAAACTATTCAAATAAACTCTAAACTTTACTTTTACGTATCTATACGTTTTTTTTTCTTTTGTTTTTCTTTTCTATTTTCAAGTTAGCACTTCACTTCACTTGACAATATAAAGACTTCACACTTCAAAATAAACACGCTTCTTGCTTCTAAATCCTTTACGCATGTACTTCATCTCACAACAAAAAACGAGAAATTCCTGAAGTCAAACTATATGTAACTTGGTTTCCAACACCCTTGTATCTATGC
>NC_091573.1:28085529-28090529 GCF_042767895.1 Penaeus vannamei
TATACTACTATTACTGATACACTTATACCTAACTACAGTATTACTGTTTCTGCGAATACTCTTACTCCTACTACTACTTCTGTTACTACTACTACTGGTACTACCGCAACTTCTACTAGTACTAGTACTGCTACTACTACCACTAATATTACTACTACTACAACTACTGTCATTTCTACTACTATCACTATTATTACTATTAGTTCCACTACTATTACTCTTACTACTGCTACTATTTCTATTTATACTATTACTACTACCACTTCTATTACTCTTACTACTACTGCAACTACTATTACTGCTAGTAGCCAACGTCTTGTTCTCAACTATATAGATCTAAACTGTGAATTATTCTCATATGATGATTGGATTGAGTCATCTTGAAATTAATTTTAATAGCAACTATGTTCCTAAACTTGACATTGATTACTTATTTTTCGATATACAAATTTGTCAGCTTAACTGTTTTCACATCTTAGTTTTATTTCATAAGAATGTTTTACTTTTGCTTCGAAACAGAGAAATAAAATAAAGAAAATAAATAAATAAATAAATAGATGTATTAATTCTCCTCTTTGCCCCCATCATCGAAATTCAACTTAGATTCACGAGTATATTTACAATTTATATGGACGAATATGTCAACGCATTTGTATACTTGAAAATGTACAAGCCCTTTGGTATTAATAAGCTTCGTTTTTTTCACATATCTAAGAGTACAGTATATTACTTTTTCATTTCTATATGCTTAGGAGTATTCCCATATATTTAAGAGTATATATTTCCCATATATCTAAGCGTATAATTGTCCCTATTTTCTCTCATATTCTCAAACGGCATGACACATATTTCGTACAAACTCGTGACCTTTAACTCCGGATGACATAAAGGCGAACACATGTGCTTCTCAGGTGTTTCTGTCTGTCACGTGTCTCGCCTGAACACCTGCGTGACCTTTCATGGCCAAGGGACCGCAGCTCAAAGGGATATCTTCCTTTATGCGGTGTGTGACAATTAAGTATATTTAGTGGTTTGATAAATAGGTAGAGAGAGGATAGAAGAGAGAGTATGATAGTATGTGAGGGAGAGGGAGAGAGGGAGAGAGGAAGAGAGAGAAAGAGAGAGAGATAAGAGTGAGTGAGAGAAAGAGAGAGATGAGAGAGAGAAAGAGAGAAAGAAATGAGAGAAAGAGAAAAAATGAGAGAGAGAGAGAGAGTGAATATATACTATGTATTGCATTCCCCAATTCATTCCAATCATTTCCACTGAATTCATTAATGATAATATTTTATGCAAATCTCATTAAAACCCTCAATGTCCTTGAGTCTTTATTAGTACCAAAAATGCACTTCATTCTTGTCATACTTTGAAAATAAGAAGTAAAAACATACGAGTAAAAAATAGAGATAAATGCAAATACAAAATATAAAGTAGAGCAAAGTACAAAATTCAAAGTTCAAATTCATCATCATAAAACACAAGATGAAATAAGCACGAACAAAACGTCTCTATATTTTCGTGTCAACATGGAAACTACACACTAAAATAAACTTAAAACTAAACACATATACAAAATCAATGATATTCGAAGACAGTTCATTCTCCTTAAAAACCCAAACGAAAAATATCAAACGTCACATTACGTCATATCTACAACAAATTCATTAAGAAAATTAATAGCAATATCCAAAGAATAAAAAGTACATTATAAGTCAGCTCTACTAAATCATTAATTCTTATTATAAATTCTAACTTAAATTAAAACGTTTTACCACGTGACCTCAATTAATCACGTGCGTAAAACTAAATTAACCGAAATTAGAAAAAAAAAAATGTAATAAAACCGGTACTTGTGAAAAGATAAAATGACCCAATTGCCAAAAGCGTAATTGGAAAGTATGGAATCCATTAGCTGAAGAAATTAGAACAGAAAACGAAATATTTTCATATAACTGGGATGGTTACATAAAAAATAGGTCTGTATTGTACAAAAATAAATATTGGATTTTGTTTAAAGTACATGCATGAGGAAATTATTTATATGCAATGCATACGACTTAAACCTACGATGAATAGGAAAATGAGGAAGAGAAAGGATAAGAGCAAGAATGAAAATAAGAGGAATAATAAGAAAAAAAGGAAAATAATAATGGGATTATGAATAAAAAAGAAGCAAATTGAGGGGAAAAAGAGAAAGACAAAGAAAAAGACACGAAAAAAGGAGAGAAGAATAAAAGGGAAATAAGTCGAATGATAGAAGAAAAAAGAAGGGCGAAGAAAAAAAGAAGAGGCGAAGTAAGCAACCACTGGAGCCTAGAACCTGAGCCTCTTCTTGGCGCTCCTGCCGCCGTGCCTGGGCTTCCTAGCCCCGAACTGCCTGACGCGGCCGTGGGAGATGACCTTCCTGGAGAGCTTCGGACTGCTCGGGGGCGCCTTCCGGTGGAGGTGGCCAGGGTCGCTGTCTGGCCCCGGGCGGAAGGAGTGGCCGAGGATCCAGGAAGGAGTTCTCACGTTGAAGGCGAGGCTCACGGGATGTGCAGGAGTGTCGGAAATCTTTCTCACCTCCTTGTCTATGCGAGCGGTTCCTCTCGCCCTCTTGGTCTTGGTCTCCGTCTCCTCGAATTCAATGGCTGTCCTGAACTTTCTTTTGGAATCATTCGAGGCGAGTTCTTTTGGCAGAGGCGAGATCTCCTCAATCATCTCCAGGATACTAGAGGCGTCATGAAGTTTGGGGGAGCCAAGGAGGACGTAGGAAGCGAGTAAGTCTATCTCCCTCTCCTGAGCCGGATCCTTCGGTGGGCTTCCTCTAGCTGCTGAGTAGCTCTGCTGCATGTTTCTGTGCTGCGGAGTGCACGGTTGAGGTTTTGCTGGCGTGCCCCCGTGTAAATGCTGAGGCGTGTAGTGTTGGTTTCTCTTTATCAGGTAGGTGTTTGGTTTTAAGAACACGTCCTGCGTGTCTGGCCCCATGTCGCTCAGGTACTCACTGATTCGGGGGCTATTAAGCTCGCTTGATGATTCCCCTCCGCTAAAACCTATGTTTAAAGGATTTTTCTGAACAGAACCCTTCCTTTCCTTCTTCTTACATGCTTGCGGATGAAGTTTATCCAAAACTTTGCTGAAACTTCCTTCGCCCGACGTCTGGATTCCTGTGTATTTCAGAAACCATGGTACCGGGACAGTGAACAACATCTCAGTCACCCGCCCGTCGTCTTGCTCCAAAAGGCAGACCAGAAAGATGGAAGCTAAAGTACTTTCTCCTACGTGATGTCTGGCATCCAGGCGAACACAGATCATATTCTCTGTCCCTGTTACCTTTCGACATGTCCATCCCTCGTCATTGTGAGAGTGGGGAGTGTGAGGCACTTCCTCATCTCTGCCTCCAGTAGACTTAAGGTCTGAGGAAGGAAGACAGTGACTGGACCCTTCTGTCCCTATTCCGGAATAAGCGTCTGGTGGCTTTGCTTTGGGCGCCCACGAGAAGGAGGGAGTCAGAGGCGGGGTGAGGTTGAGGATGGGCATGTGTCTCCCAAGGGGGTCGGTCGGACGGGACGGGATCAGCGAGGACGCGAAACTCGGTATGATGTAGGAGTCGTCATGGACATCCACGTCGTCCCTGGAGGTGTCTTGCCTAGCCTGGGGGGTGAAGCAAAGCTCCTGTGATAGGTTGTCTCCCACGGGTTGACCATCACCTTGTTGAATGTCAGTTTTACCTCCTATCTCTGCAACGTTCCCAATCCATTTATAACCATCATTAGCCGCTTTGTCCGAGATGATACTGACACTCTGAGAAAGGGCAGACGAAGCTTCTTCGCTGCTGTTTGTGCATGCAGCTGAAGACTCTGTTCTGACATTCACCTCTTTCCGCGTCTGGCCCTGTCCAAGTGAAGGGAAACCCCCGTCCATCTCGTTCATTTGATACAGCATCTCGTCTTCATAGCTCCATATGGTTCTCTGACTCCCTGCATCGACCGAATTGTGTTTGTTGGTCTTTTCGCTCACGAAGCTATCGAGGGAGATGAAATGGTGGCCACCCTTGCACGGCGACGTCTGCTGAATGATGTGCTCTATGATGTACCTCTGCATTCCGTTCGCATTCGGAGGCAGAGGCTTCATCACGGCCACCACGGGCCTGTCTTCAGCGGGTTCGACGTCCTTGCAAAAAGCTTCAGGATCTCTGTTCTCTGAGTCTTCCAGTCCGCGAGGAGAACAATTTCCTGGACCGGATACTGGAAAGGCAAGGCAGTCAGGAGCAGCATTTCCTCCCTCACACCCACTACTTACCTTTCGCGTTAATGTTGCCTTATCCTGCTTAAGGTGTTGATCTGAAGGGGATATCGTATCATCTCCGTCTGTCTGATCGTCGCAGTCGTCGAAGGGGTTCAGTCCGCTTATGTCTAGTGTGAAATCACAGGCGATGCTGCCGGGCCTCTTAACGTTTGGGCGGCTCTCATTTGTGTGCTGGAAGTGTGCCTTATCTTGGATGGGAGCGCTTTCATTCCCACACTCGACTTCACCCTTGGAGTTATCCCCTCGCTTAACTTTATCCTCACGTGCATTTTCCTTCTCCTTCACCACTTCCTCCTTCTCTTCCATTCCCTCCACCTCCCCCTCCAAAACCTTTTCTTCCTCTTCCTTCTCCTCCTCCTCCAAAACTTCTTCTTCCTCCCAAGACCCAAACACGACATCCTGTGAATCGCAGGATCGAAAGACCACCTCTTCCTCCTTCCTATTTTCCTCTTCTTCCTTTTTCTCCTCCTCCTCCATCACCTCAAAAAGATCCCCGGACACAAGCCCCTCACTTTCTTCCGGAGTCTCTTCAGCCGCTGCCAGCACCTGGGGCTCTTCGACCTCCTCTCCCCGCGGCGGCCCCATGACATACTCCACCTCGGCGTCACTCAAGTACGCTTCGCACTGCTTACTTGTCGCCTCCTCGTGATCTGTAAGAGGCGTCGGAGGGTTACGAGCTTACAATATATATATATATATATATATATATATAT
>NC_091573.1:28093029-28095529 GCF_042767895.1 Penaeus vannamei
TGTGTTTGTGTGTGTGTGTGTGCATATATTTAGACATTGCACCTTGAGAAGCTGCTGCAGAGTGACCTTCTTCAGGATGGATTTCAGCCTTATTCCCCCCGCGTCGACGGCCTTACGGACGCTCTCGACCGCCTCCCGGAGTCCCGTGCCTGCAGCCGGAGAAGCCGCGACGTCGAGGACCTTGGAGATGTTCCGACGCCTCAACCTTTTCCCGTCGTCGCAATTCCCTCCTGCGCCGCCTACGCCCGCCCCCCTCGCCCTCTCCCCAAGTAAGGCGTTGAGGGCACGTCGCATCTGCCGCCTCGCCTCCTGCCTCCTGCTGTGGGCGTGGGCGGGGAGCAGCGAGAGCCAGGCGGCGGCGACGGCGAGGCTGCCCCACCATCGCGCCCGCAGAGGGTATGGCTCCAGGGCCTCGCTGACCGCGCCCTCTGCGGCTGCGTCCGGGACGGGGGGCGCACTGCACAGGCTTTGATCGGGGAAGATCTTCATTGTGCAAATAAATATGACAAGAGAAAGAGAAACACACAAAAAAAAAAAGAAAAAAAAAAAAAGAAAAAAAAAAAAAAAAAAAAATATATATATATATATATATAATGAAGAAAAATACAATTAGAACCAGGAAGTACACTATAAAAAAATGCTTAAACACAACACTCGAACTACAAGAACTTAAGTATCCTGCCTCGAAAATTTGACCCACAGCCCATAGGTCCCCCTCCCAGCGGCCCCACCCCCAGTGCAATGCCCTTTAACCTGCAACACCTTTCCACCCTAGGCCTACCCCCTCTACGACCTGCAATGCAAACTAGACCCACAGACCCATGGTTTCACAGTTCCACAAGCCACAGCTCACACTTCTCCCTCCTCCCCACAAAGTTCACTGAACCGCCTCCCACCCTCCAACAACTTGCTCTAAACTTCATCAGGACCTGAACCCACCACTTTGGCCTGCAGTGCAATTTATATCCTCGAATTATATCCCTCGGTACAACGGCCTACGATTCACAGTCCTCCCCCTCCCCTCTCGCCCCTCCCCTAGTACAGCGCACCCCACCCCCCACCCCATCCCTTAAACCTGCGTCAGTATCCTCCAGTACCCGGTGACCTGCAGTGCAAACTAGACCCAAAGTCCCACACAAGCCACTTCTCTTTTTTTACAGTGCAATCTCTCCCTATAACAACCTGCAACATCCTTCGCAGCGACCCCCACCCCACCTTCCCAAACACAGCGTAGCTCCCCAAATCCTGCAATATCCTGCAACCGTACTTGAACCACTTCTCCGCCACATCTACTTCTCTCCAAGGACAGTGCACCATCCCTCTCCCACAACTCTATATCCTGCAACATCCTGCAACCGTACCTGGACCACGTCTCCCGCTTCTCTCCCAGGGCAGTGCACCCTCCCTCTCCCCCAACCCTATATCCTACAACATCCCCTGGAGCATCCCCCTCCCGGCCCCCACCTTTCCCCCAACCCTGCAACATTCTGCAACACCCTACACCAGTACCTGAACCACCTCTCTGCCACCTGGATTTGCCACGAGGGACCTGCACCCCCGCACCACCTGAGACGCTCCAGCACTCTCACGGCCCACCCGGAACCACCTGCAAGAAAATCGGTCAGTCACACCACCTGAACTTAAGAACCTCTGTCTCCTTCTAAGGTGGTGAGTACATTAAACAAAATTTGTGTCTATCAGCGTCTATTCCAAGATGTAAACACATATTAGGATTTCTTATTGATATATGTGTATGAACAGATGATAATCTCTCTAAAGACAATAGTTATATACGTATCACTTACAGTCTTTCTTAAACTACATCACATTTACCTGCATGCAATAAATAAAAAAAAGTTCATGTCTATTCCAAGACGTAAACTAATAGAAGAATTTCTAATTGATTCCTGTGTCCCTGTGTAGGTGATAAATGTACTAAAAGCAACATCTAGGTATATGTAAAATCTGTCAAAGACCTTCATTCATTCCTAACTAATTTTCCTACATATTTGTTTATATTTTGCATTTTTCTGAACAAAGGACATACGTTTGATTCTATTCCTACGTGGCTATTTCATCCGGGGTTTGGAGACAAACAAGACAAACGAACACAGAAAAAACATGATTTTTTCTAACTTACACAGATTTAGAAATCAGACTCAATATCTCTAGAACAATATATATATTATTTTTTTATACGGTATATATTCATCATAAAAATGGCAAGTAAATCCTACATCCAGACCTAAATTACCCATTTTTTTCGCCCATTATTTGGTGTCAATGGAGGCCGCTCGTGCTCAAGGAGTTAATGCCTTTTCTTTGAGATTAGAAACAAACAAAAATAAATATGAGTAAGCTAAGTGATCCATCGTTTACTCATCCTTCTGAGACTTACACACTCAAACAAAAGGACAGAATTCACACTAAAAGAAACCATTATCAAGTAAAATAAACCAAAGCAATTATAACGATAACAGGAATGATAATAGCAAGACTA